>NC_133327.1:585413174-585575674 GCF_042186555.1 Aquarana catesbeiana
TGCAGCACGATAAAATGATAAAATTAAGTTTGTATTCCGCCAAATTAATGGCTGTTTGAAACAGGCGGAACCGGCTGGCCAGAATTCCAAACGCATTCTCAACCACTCTTCTAGCTCTGGCCAGCCGGTAATTAAAAACCCTCCTCTCCGGGGTGAGGGTTCTTTGGGGGAATGGCCTCATGAGGTGCTTGCTGAGAGCGAAGGCTTCATCGGCAATGAAGACAAAGGGGAGTCCTTCCACGTTATCCGCATCAGGTGGCAATCCCAGGCCACCACTCTGGAGACGCTGGCAGAACTCCGTCTGGGCAAATACTCCTCCATCCGACATCCGGCCATTCTTCCCCATGTCCACATATAAAAAATCATAGTGTGCCGACACCACCGCCATTAAAACAATACTGTGGAACCCCTTATAATTAAAATAGTATGACCCCGAATGGGGTGGTGGCACAATGTGGACATGTTTCCCATCTATAGCCCCTCCACAATTGGGAAAGTCCCAACGGCTGGCAAAATGGGATGCCACAGTCTGCCATTCCTGTGGCGTTGAAGGAAACTGGGGAATCAAACAAGAAAACCAAAATCAATTAATTTGGAAGCTAACATTGCAAGAAAATTAGACAATTAAAAACATTATTCCCCAGCATCAGTATAACATTAAATAATTTAATTCTTCTGGAATAACTAATATGGAAAGGCACACTTATCAGATTGCTCACCCCCTCTGATGGAACATTGATTACATTTTAGGGGGTTGTGAAATCCCTAAAAAAGATTACTTTTAGGACACGCAGGAATTTAGGGACTAAAAAGGCTACAAGACTGCAGTTGTCGCACTCTGCAGGTGCAGTTGCTAACCAGCTTACAGTAAATGAGGTAATGTAAAAAGGCATTCATGTTGCAAGGAGTACACAATCACAGGCAAGGGCAATTAATGAAAACACTTTGAGGCTTGCATATGATTTGATGATGGAAATCAGCAGAGCTTCTGCTCATTTACTAAAGCACTGGAACAAATGCACTTGTAGAGTGCACATGCATTTTGCAAACTGCAACATATATTTGCTTTAGACAAATCAACACCACAGAACATTCAAGCAAATTTTTACGAGGGTGGGGGGGGGTTGTGAAATCTAGATAATTGCTAATTAGCAGCACACTATTTGGAGTGAGTTTAGGTGGGGGTGGGTGGGGGGGGGTTGGGAAATCTAGATAATTGCTAATTAGCAGCACACTATTTGGAGTGAGTTTAGGTGGGGGTGGGTGGGGGGGTTGGGAAATCTAGATAATTGCTAATTAGCAGCACACTATTTGGACTGAGTTTAGGTGGGGGTGGGTGGGGGGGTTGGGAAATCTAGATAATTGCTAATTAGCAGCACACTATTTGGACTGAGTTTAGGTGGGGGTGGGTGGGTTGGGAAATCTAGATAATTGCTAATTAGCAGCACACTATTTGGACTGAGTTTAGGTGGGGGTGGGTGGGGGGGTTGGGAAATCTAGCTAATTGCTAATTAGCAGCACACTATTTGGACTGAGTTTAGGTGGGGGTGGGTGGGGGGGTTGGGAAATCAAGATAATTGCTAATTAGCAGCACACTATTTGGACTGAGTTTAGGTGGGGGTGGGTGGGGGGGTTGGGAAATCTAGCTAATTGCTAATTATAAGCACACTAAATACACTCAAACAAAATACATTCAAAATGAGTAGACTAGGTGGATATGTTCCCATCACTTCATGCTGGGAAGGTTATTGAAGGAAAATATACATGCATGACAAAAAATAACAGGAAAAAAATCCAGCATGTGTGAGGATAAAAAGGGGACATTCACACTATATTGCAATGATGGTAAGTAGTGTTTGAAGCAAGAAATACATTACATTATCAAAGATTACATAAAAGAACATGTGATGCTAATAAAAGAAAAATATCTTACCTTAATATAGTCCTTCTGCAGGACCTGGATGATGGCAGAACAGGTCTCTGGGATAATGATCCCCAGAGCCTGGGGGGAGATGCCTGTCGAGAACTTAAGGTCCTGCAGGCTTCTCCCTGTGGCCAAATACCGCAAGGTAGCGACCAGCCTCTGCTCCGGAGTGATGGCTTGCCTCATGCAGGTATCCTGCCTGCTGATATAGGGGGTCAGCAAAGCCAACAAACAGTCAAAAACGGGGTCCGTCATCCGGAGAAAGTTCCTGAAATCCTCAGGATTATTCTCACGGATCTCACGGAGCAAAGGCATGTGACAGAACTGGTCACGCTGAAGCAACCAATTCTTGGTCCATGAACTCCTCCTCGCCCTGTTCATGGACTGGTCTTGGGCTGAAGAATAAACTACAGCACCAAGCACATACAATGCACGAGCTCGACGACGAGTACGTACAGGTAACATGGTTTCAAAACGGTCGGCTGGTCAGAACGCACTAAACAGAACGCACTGAAGAACAGCAAGGCCTGTGAAGAACGACCTGAAAATCAGGAACGAGCGGCCAATAAAACAAAGATTTCTCAATGCCAACTGACCAAACGCACTGAAAAGCAGATACAAACCTCACAAGCACAGACTGAACAACAGTTAAAATGAACTGAAAAATACGAGTCTCACAAGCGCGAATCGTCTCTCACCAAACTTCTACTAATACGAGATAAACACGAGATTAGCAGAAGGAGCCCAAAGGGTGTCGTACGGGCTATTGAACTTCCGTTTTATAGTCTCGTCGGACTTGGTGTACGTCACCGCGTACTAGGCTGTCGTACTTTTGTGTGGTCGTGTGTAAGCAAGTCCGTTCGTAAGAAAGTCTGCCGCAAGTCCGCCGAAGGTACGTCGGAAGTATGTCGGACAGGCTGTTGGACTTTTGTAGATGAAAAGTCCGACCGTGTGTACGCGGCATTAAAGTTCACCTTTGTAAAAAAAAAAAAAAAAATGCACATCTTTTTGCACGTAAAAAAATATGCATTTATTATTTTTTGTACTAATGGCCTGGAAAGCATTGCACCCGTGATCAGCAGAATGGGAGTGCCATGCTGGACTCCTGCAGACTGTCTATGTAAGATATCTGCTAATACCTCATACGGGCAGGCAGTTACACACTGACAGGAAGCATCACTGAACTACCTAGAGAGTTCAACAGTGCCTTGGTAACTCATTGAAAGGTACAAGCTGACAGCCACAAAGGCTGTGAGTAGTTGTTGTTCTCACATTCACAGAACTATGTGAATGAATAATGTGACAGGATGGGTGGAGCCCCGCATAGCCACTTTTTTTTGTGACAGTGAGTGTGGGGAGAAGACCCCCTGCTCGCTGTAACAACGGGGGATCAGGGGGGTGCGGGCCGGGTGTGGGGGTGGGTGCAACAGTAACATGTTACACCCTGAATATGGGTGTAACATGTAACATATTAAGAAAGGTGAACTTCACTTTTCAAGTGATACTAAAGTCTAGTTTTTTTTGTTTGTTTTAAAATAACAAACATGTTATGCTCTGTGTTACCTGTTACCTGCTCTGTGTAGTGGTTTTGCACAGAGCAGCCCGGATACTTCTCTTCTCTGGTCCCTCTTCCACGCTCATGGTCCCTTACTCTTGTTGAGTGGCCCTACAGCAAGCAGCTTTCTATGGGGGCACCCAAGACGAGCCGTAGCTCTGTGTATCCATTTAGACACAGAGCCGAGTCCCCGCCCCGCCCCCTCTCTCTCTTTATTGGCTCACTGACTTTGATTGACAGCCACGGGAGCCAATGGAGCCTTGCTGCTGTCTCAGCCAATGAGGAGGGAGAGTCCGGGAGAGCCAAGTCCTTGTGCAACATCCCTGGACTGGAAGGAGCTCAGGTAAGTATTAGGGGGACTGAAGGGGGCAGCTGCACACAGAAGGTTTTTTTATCTTAATGCATAGAATGCCTTTACAATCACTTTAAGGGTTTGAATACACCACTTAAGGACTAAGCCTCTTTCTGAGATTTGGTGTTTATAAGTTAAAAACAGTTTTTTTTGCTAGAAAACTACTTAGAAAAATATATATATATAATGTTTGGGGGTTCAAACACCCTAGAGAATAAAATGGCGGTCGTTGCAATACTTTCTGTCACACCGTATTTGGGCAGCAGTCTTGGAAAAAATACACTTTTTGCATTAAAAAATAAGACAACAGTAAAGTTAGGCCAATTTTTTATATTGTGAAAGATAATGTTACGCCGAGTAAATTGATGTCCAACATGTCACGCTTTAAAATTGCTCCCGCTCGTGGAATGGCGACAAACTTTTACCCTTGAAAAAAAACATAGGCAGCATTTAAAAAATTCTACAGGTTGCATGTTTTGAGTTACAGTGGAGGTATAGGGCTAGAATTATTGCTCTCACTCTAACGATCATGCTGATACCTCACATGTGTGGTTTGAACACTGCTTTCATATGCGGGTGCTACTCACGTATGCGTTCGCTTCTGCACACGAGCTCGGCGGGACGGAGCACGTTAAAATTTATTTTTATTTATTTTACTTTTTATTTTTTATTTTTACACTGTTCTTTTAAAAAAAATTGTGTCACTTTTATTCCTATTACAAGGAATGCAAACACCCCCTTGTAATAGAAAAAAAGCATGACAGGACCTCTTAAATATGAGATCTGGGGTCAAAAAGACCTCAGATCTCATATTTACACTAAAATGCAATGAAAAAATAAAAATATAATTTTGTCGTTTGAAAAAAAAAAAAAAAGTCCCCTTAAGAGCCATAGGCTGAAGGTTTTGACATCGCTTCCGCCCTGCAATGGTATGGAGATGGGTGCGGGCAAGCTTCCCCTCACTCATCTCCATACCTAACAGGGAGAAGGATCCGATTGCCTCCGCTGCTGCCGGCGGCTCCAGTAAGTGGCGGAGGGCACCGGAGAGCGGTGGGAGGTGGGCCCCTCTCCCGCCGCTGATAAAAGTGATCTTGCGGTGATCTTGCGGTGAATCCGCCGCCGAGACCACTTTTATCTGAAATTGGACTGCTCACTGAAGAAGAGGATACTGGGGTTATGGCAGCTAGCTGCTGCCAAAACAATGATATCTTTCTTCAAAATGCCAACATATATCATCGTGAGCCGGTCCAGAAGTGGTTAATATAGTTAACAGATTAACTTTTAGAGCAATGTAATTGTGATATCTTTAACCACTTCAGCCCCAGAAGATTTGGCTGCTGAATGACCGGGCCATTTTTTGCGATCCGGCACTGCGTCGCTTTAACTGACAATTGCGCGGCCATGCGACGCTGCACCCAAACAAAATTTACGTCCTTTTTTCCCCACAAATAGAGCTTTCTTTTGGTGGTATTTGATCGCCTCTGTGGTTGTTATTTTTTTGCACTATAAACAAAAAAAGAGTGACAATTTTGAAAAAAACACAATGGGGCTTATTTTCGAAAGGCAAATCCGCTTTGCACTACAAGTGTAAACTACAAGTGCAAAGTGCACTTGAAATGGCAATAAAAGTGCACTTGGAAGTGCAGTCGCTCTAAATCTGAGGGGTAGATCTGAAATGAGGGGAAGCTCTGCTGATTTTATTATCCAATCATGTGCAAGCTAAAATGCTGTTTTTAATTTTCCTTGCATGTCCCCCTCAGATCTACAGCAACTGCACTTCCAAGTGCGCTTCCAGTGCAATTTCAAGTGCACTTTGCACTTGTAGTTTTCACTTGTAGTGCAATGTGGATTTGCCTTTAGTAAATAACCCCCAATATTTTGTACCTTTTGTTATAATAAATATACTCATTTTTTTTAAAAAAAAGCTATTTTTTTTTCTCAGTTTAGGCCAATATGTATTCTTCTACACATTTTTGGTAAAAAAAAATCTCAATAAGCATATATTGATTGGTTTGTACAAAGGTTATAGCGTCTACAAAATAGGGATAAATTTATAGCATTTTAATTAATTAATTTTTTTTTACTAGTAATGGCAGCAATCTGCGATTTTTATCGTGACTGCGAAATTATGGTGGACACATCGGACAATTTTGCCACATTTTTAGGACCATTGGCATATATACTGTGATCAGTGCTATAAAAATACATTGATTACTGTAAAAATGTCACTGGCAGTGAAGGGGTTAGCACTAGGGGGTGATCAAGGGGCTAACTGTGTTCCCTGGGAGGTGATTCTAACTAAAGGGGGAGGGACTAACTAGAGGAAGTGATGGATCATGGTTCCTAGCTGTTGAAACACATAATCTGTCACTCCTCTCAGAACAGAACAGGGACCAGTGTGTTTACACACACTGGTCCTTGTCCTGTGTCTCCTGCTCATGATTGCTCGTGGCCAGCAGTCATTGCAACCATTGGCCACGAGCATCAGCACCCCCGCTGTGCAGCAGGTGCGCACGCGCCTGCTATCCCGATCCTGTGGGCCGACGTATAGCTATGATGGTTCGCGGGATCATGCTAACCTGCCGCAGTAAAATTATGCCGGCTGGTCGGCAAACGGTTAGTGTTACTAAAGTATTTTTTTTTTAAGAAAGGTAAAAAAAACCTGCCTGCTATCTTTGCTACTGCTCATTCCTAAACACTTGCCTGATGCCCCTCACCGTCCTGGCTGCAGCACTGCTCCTCTCACTTCCTGCTCTCACAGGAGACACTGAGAGCAGAAAAAGCCATAGGCATGGGAGGAGGAAGCAGGGGCATGACTCATCAGAGCTCTGTCTGTCTATGGATGCACACAGCCCAGCTTGAGCATGCACACGCACACGCACAGGTGTTTCCTTAGCTAGCTAAGGAGGCACCCAGAGGGAGGAGGAGTGGACAGCACCAGAGGGAGACTGCTAAAGAGAAGGTAAGGGACCGATCTGTGAATATCATTGCACAGAGTAGGTAAATGTAACCTCTTTTTAGATTTTAGGGAAAAAAAATTCTAATTAGACTTGCCGGTAACATGTTTTCCAATAGTCTTTCAGGACAGCATCCGAGAAATCATGGCTCCTCCTCCAACAGGAAACACCTCATCATTCCAAGCTTTAACAGGAGGCCCCCATGCAGCTTCCTTCAGTTGTTTGTAAAGAACCTCCAGCCCCAGGCTCTAACATATAAGCAACAGTTATATTATAGTATTACAGCACCAAAAAAAGGGCAGGTTATTGCTGCCCTGAAAGACTATTGGAAAACAAGTTACTGGTAAGTCTAACTTGAATTTTCCCAAAACGTCTTTCAGGACAGCACCCGAGAGGATAATCAAGACTTACTCTATTTAGGGTGGAACAACAGCCTGCAGGACTTTCCTTCCGAAAGCCTGGTCCCCAGCCATCAGGAGGTCTAACCTATAATGACGGGCAAAGGTCGTCAGACTCGTCCATGTAGCTGCTTTACAGATCTGTTTGGGGGTGGCAGCAGCTCTTTCTGCCCAACTCACCGCCAAAGCTCTTGTAGAATGAGCCCGAATACCAACTGGACTCTCCTGTCCTGAAAGGCAATAGGCCTCTGTGATCGCCATTCTCAACCATCTGGCATCTGGTTCCTCTGGTAGCTTGTGTTCCTTTCTTACTACCAGCATATGAAACAAATAATGCGTCTGAACGCCTAAAGTCCTTAGTGGCCTCCAGGTAACGTAAGACTGCTCTCTTAACATCCAAAGTATGGAATTATTTTTCCTTCTTTCCCAATGGATTAGAGCAAAACTTAGGAAGTATCATCTCCTGAGCTTGATTTTTGACCGAAGCAACCTTCGGTAAAAAAATAGGATCTGTCTTCAGAACAATTCGGTTTGAAAAGATAGAATAAAATGGCTCCCTGATTGACAAGGCTTTAATCTCACTAATTCTTCGAGCTGTCGTTATAGTAACTAAAACAGTTTTCAAAGTAATCAGTCTCAGAGAGGCTAAATTAATAGGTTCAAATGGTTCCCTGGTCAGGGCCTATAGAACAACCGTCCCACTTTGGACAGCTTCTGATCACTACAGGTCTGGACCGGGTGAGGGCCTTGAAGAACCTGATCACTAGGGGTTCTGATGAGATAGATTTTTCCAAAAATACCCCCAGCGCGGCAACTTGAACTTTGAGGGTACTGACTGCTAAGCCCTTATCCTCTCTTTTTTGCAGGGATTCCAAAATAGAAGAAATATCATTTAAGGATCTGCTGGATGCAGTGCACCAGGAATTGAAAACTTTCCAGACTTTGGAATAAATTGCTCTGGTAACACTCTTTCTGCTAGGTATAGGAGGGTAGCAACCAATCTATCCGAAAACCCCTTCCTTCTTAGGAGTTGTTCTTCAGAAGCCAAGATGTGAACTTTAGCTTTGCTACTTTATGGTGAAGTAAAGGACCTTGTATCAACGGAATGTGCCAATGCTGTACGAGTTGCATCTGGAGAAGGGATGAAAACCAAACTCTCTTGGGCCAAAAAAGGAGTGATGAGAATTACTGTTGTATCCTCCTACTGGATTTTCCTGATAAGCTGAAAAGGGGAAAAAGCATAGCAAAGGGGAAAATTCAAACTGTGCGCCAGAGCATCTAACCCCAGATCACTCAGTTCTGTTCAGGGAGAGGAATAGAGACACCTGTGTATTTTCCTGAGTTGTGAAGAGATCCACTTTTGGCTGCCCCCCTATCTTCACGATCATATGGAAGATTTCCAGGTTCAGTCGCCACTCTGCCTCAAATACCTGGTTTCTGCTGAGGAAGTCCGCTACCCTGTTTAGAGTCCCTTTTAGATGGACCGCAGTCAAGGATAGAATATGGAGCTCTGCCCATCTTAGAATACTTCCTGCTAGGCACTGAAGAGATCTGCTTCTGGTGCCCCCCTGTCTGTATATGTAGGCCACTGCTGTGGCATTATCCGACAGGACATGTATATGAAGTCCCCACACTTCTCTGGCAAATGTCAGCAAAGCCATTTCTATTGTTCCCTCCAATTCGAAGATCTTACTGCTTCTTTTGTGGACCATGAGCCCTGAGCCCATTGACCGCTCATGTGAGACCCTTAACCCCAGGAGCTGGCATCCGTTGTTAACCTTACTTGGACCAGGAAGGACCATTACAGACCTGATGAAAACCTTGTCTGGTTCTACCACCACCAAAAACTCCTTTTCACCGAGGTTGGGACTCTCACTAGCGAATCCAGCGAATCTTGCTGGTGATCCTAGACTCTTAACAAGAAACCTTGCAAGGGTCTGGAGTGAAGTCTTGCCAACTGAATTGCAGTTATGGAAGTGGTCAGGGTTCCCACAGCTTGTTTTTTGATGCTGCATCCCCGGGCCAGGTTTTAGCCATATGGCCCTCCTAGCAGAGTTTGTTAATGCTGCGGACCTAGCTGACATGCCTATGGACTCTATCGAGGCATCTGCAATATATAACACTGCTGCAGATAAGGTTGTAAAGGAGTCCAAAATCTCCTCTTTCGGGGAATCCGCAGTAACATGGGCTTTCATCTGGTTAACCCAGTGCTCTAAATTCCTGGCAACACATGTTGTTGCCATTGTCAGCTTCATAAGTAGGTCCATCCTCTTATCCATGGGCTCCTTTAGCGTGCCCATATCTTCAAAGGCAAGGTCAGTTGACTTCAAGACCAAGAAAGAAAGCCGAATCCAGTTTTGGAACCTTGTTCCAGAGTCATGATTTTCCTTAAACGGGAATCTTCTCTTGTGGGCCCGAGAAAAATGGCATCTGATTCATTTTCCTCCTCTTTTGAATCTGTTCCATCTGGAGCGGGGGAAGCAGGTTGGGGAACCAGACATCCCGCCTATATCAGAGAAACTCCTTTGGATTCTGAATATGGCTCCGGACCCCTAAGCTCCCTTGAGGGACCTGGCTCTGCTCTCAGGTTTGACCTGAAAGCTTGAAAGGTGGCGCGGAGCTCATCCTTAATGGTTGAAACCAGATCGCCACAAATGGATGGAAACTCCTCCCTGACTAAATCTGCAGTACAATCTGGACAAAGCGATTTTGTGTAAATTTTTCTTTGCAGACAGGGCACCTTCTCTTGACTGGTTGAACAGAGCTTTTAGCCTGGACAAACAGGAGAAAAAACAAAAGGACAACGCTAAAATGCTGCTGTATAGCACAAGTAAAAAAACAAACCACCCACTTCCCTGTGCCCAAGCAAACCACCACTTTGTGGTGTCCCTTATGCTATGCAGAAGAGCTAACCCATTAGTCACTGCGCTACACATACACCAGGGAGCCCTAGCGGGGGACGGGTGGGGTTAACACCCATAGGAGAAAACAGCCCACAGTAAAGAAGGAACACAGTCCCTTACCTTGGCCTTGCTGGTGCCTTGGCTTGCCCCTTTACCCGCTGCATCCTCGATTGCAGAGTACACTGCGGTCGCGTGGCTGAAAGAAGCCTGGTTCCGAGATTCAAAAACACAGTCTTGCCGACCCGGAACTGAAAGTTTAAGAGCACCAGGTGGCCCTGCCCTCACCTCCTGCACTTTGCGGACGGAAATGATGCCGCCCGCCCGACCCGGAAGTGCTCTCTCTTCCTGTACACTGCACAGGACGTGGCCAGGACTCTCCAGGCGGCCAGTGGGGGACCATCGCAACCGCCCATCTGAAGAAAAAAATTGGCAGCACTCCCAGGCAGTACAGGCTGTCCCCGTGCACAGAAGGGGGAGCGGGAGCCCACGGAACCATCCAGCAGCAGGCAAGTGGGAGGATCACTCTCCTAAGAAAAGAAAAAACTGACAGGTGAGAACCTTTTTGTCTCCCAGGAAAGCCCTGAGAGATCATGGCTCCCACCAGAGGTGTTCCTCTGGCTGGAGGAAATACAAAAAACTGAAGGAAGCTGTATGGAGGCCTCCTGTTAAAGCTTAGAATGATAAGGTGTTTCCTGTTGAAGGAGGAGCCATGATCTCTCTGGTGCTGTCCTTATTTTTTCCATGCCTTTAAAGTTTGTATTGAAGATAATAGAAAGTGTCAGCTGCTGAGCCAAATGATGCAAGCTTTAGCTCTCAGACACAGCAGTTTTAAGCAACAATACAGATTTTCTTTTACTCTCTCCCATAATTTCTCCCTATATTACAACAGGAGGTCTGTTTAAATTATTTTCCTTTTCTATACACAAAATAACCGCTTTGTGTAGATGTAAAGTTCAAAACATGTCACATTTCCCTGTGCTGTTTTCTAAAATAAAGCTGCATTATCTTAAACTGCTCCCATGTTTATGATATAGAATCCTTTGCTTGACTTAACATCTGGTTTAAGGTCATAGCAATTTTTAACTGCTTAAATTGCATTGTAAATACACATAATTACTTACATTCTGATAACAACCCTAATGCAGTTACCAAGGATCAGATTATCATATTTAGCCTGCAATCCAAGAGTAAATATATTATGGAAGTATTTATATTAGAAATTATGAGACTTTATCACATGTGTTTATAAAGACGTTCACTAAACATTACATGTAGTCTGGAAACTTTTAACATAACCGATTAAAACAACTGTAATTTTTGGTTTTAAAGAACATATTTGAACTTTAAAAAAAAATTACCGTAACAGTTAATGAGTTTACTTGAAGGGTAACTCCATTTTCATGGGAAAAAAATAGCAAATAAAAAAAATTATATAGCGTATACAAATGCGACACAAGTCATATTGTATTTGAATTTTATAAAAAAATACCTTTTCTTTTAAATCCGAAGTGACATATAGATGTGCTCACCAGTAGGGATGAGCTTCGAGTTGGCTGTTCACAAGTTCGCCGAACAGCGAACAATTTGGGGTGTTCGCGGCAAATTCGAATGCCGCGGAACACGCTTTAAAAGTCTATGGGAGAAATCAAAAGTGCTAATTTTAAAGGCTTATATGCAAGTTATTGTCATAAAAAGTGTTTGGGGACCTGGGTCCTGCCCCAGAGGACATGGATCAATGCAAAAAAAGTTTTAAAAACGGCTGTTTTTTCAGGAGCAGTGATTTTAATAATGCTTAAAGTCAAACAATAAAAGTGTAATATCCCTTTAAATTTCGTAGCTGATGGGTGTCTATAGTATGCCTGTAACGGGGCGCATGTTTCCCGTGTTTAGAACAGTCTGACAGCAAAATGACATTTCAAAGTAAAAAAGCCATTTAAAACTACTAGCGGCTATTGCATTGCCGGTCCGACAATACACATAGAAGTTCATTGATAAAAACGGCATGGGAATTCCCCACAGGGGAACCCGAACCAAAAAAAAAAAATGACGTGGAGGTCCCCCTAAATTCCATACCAGACCCTTATCCGAGCACGCAACCTGGCAGGCCGCAGGAAAAGAGGGGGGGACGGAGAGCGCCCCCCCTCCTGAACCGTACCAGGCCACATGCCCTCAACATTGGGAGGGTGCTTTGGGGTAGCCCCCCAAAACACCTTGTCCCCATGTTGATGAGGACAAGGGCCTCATCCCCACAACCCTGGCCGGTGGTTGTGGGGGTCTGCGGGCGGGGGGCTTATCGGAATCTGGAAGCCCCCTTTAACAAGGGGACCCCCAGATCCCGCCCCCCCCGTGTGAAATGGTAAGGGGCCTACCATTTCACTAAAAAACTGTCAAACATGTTAAAAATGACAAGAGACAGTTTTTGACAAGATGAAGAAGAGAAGAAGATGAAGAGAAGAGCGAGAGGCTCCCCCCATGCCATGGGTGCGGAGCGGCCTGAGGAGAAGAAGATAGAAGACGCAGCGGAGGAGATGCTGGACGAGAACGCCGGAGGAAGAACCAGAAGAGCCAGAAGAACCAGAATAAGAAGAAGAAGATGAAGGAAGATAGAAGAAAGAAGAAAGAAGAAGCATTTAAATAAAGGAATTGTCAAAAACTGTCTCTTGTCATTTTTAACATTTTTGACAGTTTTTTAGTGAAATGGTAGGTGTACCCCCTTACCATTTCACACGGGGGGGCGGGATCTGGGGGTCCCCTTGTTAAAGGGGGCTTCCAGATTCCAATAAGCCCCCCGCCCGCAGACCCCCACAACCACCTGCCAGGGTTGTGGGGATGAGGCCCTTGTCCTCATCAACATGGGGACAAGATGTTTTGGGGGGCTACCCCAAAGCACCCTCCCAATGTTGAGGGCATGTGGCCTGGTACAGTTCAGGGGGGCGCTCTCTCTCATCCCCCCTCTTTTCCTGCGGCCTGCCAGGTTGCGTGCTCGGATAAGGGTTTGGTATGGATTTTTGGGGGGACCCCACGCCGTTTTTTTTTTTGTTTGGCGCAGGGTTCCCCTTAAAATCCATACCAGACCTGAAGGGTCTGGTGTGGAATTTAGGGGGACCCCCACATCATTTTTTTTTTATTTTGGCCGGGGTTCCCCATAATATCCATACCAGACCTGAAGGGCCTGGTATGGAATTTAGGGGGACCCCCACGTCATTTTTTCTTTTAATTTTGGTTCGGGGTTCCCCTGTGGGGAATTCCCATGCCGTTTTTATCAATGAACTTCTATGTGTATTGTCGGACCGGCAATGCAATAGCCGTGAGTAGTTTTAAATGGCTTTTTTCCTTTGAAATGTCATTTTGCTGTCAGACTGTCCTAAACACGGGAAACATGCGCCCCTTTACAGGCATATTATAGACACCCCCCAGCTACGCAATTTAAAGGCATATTACACTTTTATTGTTTTACTTTAAGCATTATTAAAATCACTGCTCCTGAAAAAACGGCCGTTTTTAAAACTTTTTTTTGCATTGATCCATGTCCCCTGGGGCAGGACCCAGGTCCCCAAACACTTTTTATGACAATAACTTGCATATAAGCCTTTAAAATTAGCACTTTTGATTATTCATGTTCGTGTCCCATAGACTTTAACGGTGTTCGAACAAACTTTTTTCCTGTTCGCATGTTCTAGTGCGAACCGAACAGGGGGGTGTTCAGCTCATCCCTACTCACCAGATATCTTCGTCCACAGAGTGACCACCAGGCATATAATGGAGAGAATCATTTCTCATTTAAATTGAACTTTCCAAGCCACATGCGATTCTGATCGGCTGTTTCCAGAAATCAATCAGACTCCACTTCAATCATGAATGTAAAAAGATCTTCCAACTAGTACATTCTAGGATGCATATCCACAGCTCCTTCCATAGAAATCTGTGAATTTGGGCTCCCCAAAAACAAGCCACAGAGAGGCAATGTAGTATAATATTGTCTTTAATAAAAGCACTTACATACATACGTAAGGCACAAGTAGATAGCAGCACGTATGTATGTAAGTGCTTTTATTAAAGACAATATTATACTACATTATACTATTATACTTTGGGCTTGTCACTTCGGGTGACGCACCTTTGATTTTTTGAAGGTTTATGCACATTGCACATTGTTGGAGCAACACTATATAGAAGATTTGCATCACTGCATTATTATATATATATACATATATGTGCTGGACTGTGTTGAAACTTTTATTTATGGTGTATCATTATATTCATGCTATGTTGTGTGATTTACAGGTTTTTTGCGCCCATTTGTTTATTATTTTGTGTTTTATTAGTTTATAGTAATTTTTGGTGCAGCATTGTAATCAATAATTTATTCACCATCGGTGCCGGTTCTCATTGTTTATATTCACCACTAAAGGGATGCAGGCCCTGCAATCGTCCTCATTAGAACCATGCAGGTGCAGCAGCTGGTTGATAATTATATAACCAGTCCCATTAGACGCACATGGACAGAGAGAAACACACAATGATTTATTCAGAATAACAAAAGGTAGGAATCTGCAACAACGTTTGTTATAATCCTTGTAATGTACATAGATCACCCAGAGAGGATTTTTTTTTTACTCTTTAAGTTAATGTACATGCTAATTTTAAAAACACTTTTTAATCAATGTGTAACACTATCTCTGTAGAAGTTGCTGAAATCAGAGTTCCTCACTGCTGCACAGCCAGTCACTCAGCATTTTCCTCTTTCATCCGGACACAAAAATCAGTCTTTGCCTTGATGATAACTTGGATGGGGTAAGGGATTATGGGATGCCCACTGTAACAACTAAACAACTTCAGGGACACTTCCTCCCTATTTACAGAGTCCTCTTCAACCTTCCACCAACACAAACTTTGTTCCTCATTTGCACAGATTCTGCTGGTTCACTCCTGGGGGAAATGACAGGCTTCTTGTCAGTTCAGCAAAGCCCATTACAGGCCAGAACTCTCAGTCCCTTGAGAAATAGCATGTATGGAGTGAAACAGCCTATATCCTCTCCATCTGCTTCCCTGTGGCCACTGATCCCAGTTCCACTGCTTGCAGAAAATGCTATCTCACCTGGCTGACACAGCTACACCTGGCTGTCTTCCTGTTCCCAGTCCTACTGACTGACACACACACATGAATATTCCCCAGGGCAAGGTTGATGAAGGCTTGACACTAGGCTGTCTTTAAGAGAGCACTCCTACAAGCTCAAATTGTCTGTCCATGCACCGTGCTGATCGACTCACCGTCAATCCTTGCTCTCTCCACTGCCTCTCCAACTTGAATCCATCCAACTGCCTCCTATGGTTGGGATCCTTCCAGGCCAGCCTCCCAAGCACCAGTCTGAGGCAAACCCCCCTGGTAGGGGTCCCTCAAGGGCCACCGACAACCTCCCTCAGCACTGCTTCTCCATCTCCCACCCCACTCCACTGCTGGCATGGCCCCCTAAATATTTAAAGAAGCTCCTCTTTACCTCCACCCATTAGTTTCAGAACATTCTCCAATATTCTAGAAACAGGGGGAGGCACCAGAGAGCTGCCAAGATGAGTCATCCAGCCCCGGCCTCTAATAATCCTGACACAGATTCAGTGACTCAGGTTTATCCCAGAGCCAGACAAATGCTTTTACCTACATCCACTTCTAGTAGCACACACTAGAGGGTGCTACAAATGTATATTTAGAGCTAATTTTGATAAAGTAGAAAATCTTTAACAACCCTGTCAGATTTTTTTTTTTTTTTTTTTTTGCTGTTTGTGTCCTGCTAGGGATATGTGCTTTTATTTCCTGTTTGGACACACAACAGAAAGCTTGAGAAAATGTCTTTAAAGGGACTCTGTCACTACAGGGTCAAAAGTAAAATAAAGTTGTAAAAGGAGAGGCTATAACCCGCTTTTCTGGTGGCCCATGTGTTAAAACTCTACCAAGTTGCTCATCCATGGAGGCATTCAGCTTGAGAAAATGTCTTTAAAGGGACTCTGTCACTACAGGGTCAAAAGTAAAATAAAGCTGTAAAAGGAGAGGCTATAACCCGCTTTTCTGGTGGCCCATGTGTTAAAACTCTACCAAGTTGCTCATCCATGGATGCATTCAGCACTTCAAAATGTGTGAATGACTGCTTTATCTGCAACATGCTGTGGTTCCTCTCACAGGCTCCTTCACCACTATAGGTGTGTGACCCAGCAGTGGGAACCATAGTGTGCACAGCAATCCATGTATGGACCACCAGGAAAAGGCTCTAAGTTGGTTCAGGCTGGGGAGGGGGGAATTGTTACGAATAGGCAAAAGTGGCAAGAAGGGAGACATTAATATGCTGGAGAAGGGAACTGGGTCCAAACCCACAAACTATAATAAGGAATAGCTACAATTCGTGGGTTCTCATAGCAAAATTTTGATGAGGCCTCCGGTCACCTCTCTCTATGTCATCTAGTGTCAGTTGGGACGGTAATGTAATTGATCTGAACATAATGCATATCTAGATCAAGCACAGGCCACACTAGAGCTTTTAACATTGTCTGTACACTACTAGGGGCCAGTGCTGTGGATAGAAGCTGGCAGGTGGCAGGGTATAACTACAACTTTTTTTGAGGACCTATAACAAAATTTTGATAAGACCCTCAGTGACCTCTATCTGCGACATCTGGAAATGTCAATTTGGACAGTAGTGCAGTTAATCCTAAGATAATGTATACCTAAAACAAGGGCAGACAACAGGAGAGCCTTTAAAATAGGCAATACATTATTAGGGACCACAGCTGAGGAGAGAAGTTTCCAAACAAAACCAACACTTTGGCATCAAATGATTAAAGTAAAATCATAGAGCTTTAGTGTAACTTCTAAGCCCTCCCACTCCTTTCAACACCCCAGCCAGCAAATGCTGAACATTGTGTTTCAGTGGTAAGTAAACCAAAAATTATATCTATATCTATATCTATATCTATATCTATATCTATATCTATATATCTATATATAGATATAGATATATATCTATATATATATAATTTTCAATTAATATTTTTACATAATCTTTGGTGCTCCTATGCAGAGATACTATATAAACTTTCTTAAAGTGATTGTAAAGGCTTGTTTTTTTCCTATAAATATAACAAACACGTTATACTTACCTGCTCTGTTGCAGTGGATTTACACAGAGCAGCCTGGATCCTCCTCTTCTCGGGTCCCTTTGCTGCTGCTGGCCCCTCCCTCCTGTTCAGTGCCCCCACAGCTAGCAACTTGCTATGAGGGCACCCGAGCTGAGTCACAGTTCTGTGTGTCTATTCAGACACAGAGCCCCGACTTGACCCCGTCCTTTCTCTCCCCTGATTGGCTAGCTGACTTTGATTGACAGCAGCGGGAGCCAATGGTGCCGCTGCTGTGTCTCATCTAATCAGGAAGGAGAATCTTGGACAGCTGAGAAATTAGTGGACATCGCTGGACAGAGAGGGACCTCAGGTAAGTATTAGGAGGTGCTGGGGCAGCTGCTGCACACAAAAGGCTTTTAAGATAGAATGCATTAAGATAAAAAACCTTTTGCCTTTACAACTCCTTTAAGCTGTAGCTTGTTTTTTTTTTAAGAACTACAGGCCTTAAAGTGTTACTAAACCCAGGACCCTGAATTCACTATGTGACAGACTCACTCGGGACAGAGGCTTTTGGAGGGGACTGAACGTTAGCCTCTTGTTTACCCACTATGGGCCCTGGCATTTGAGGGAGCTACAAGCATTTAGGAAGATATTCTGTTATGTAATGCAAAAGGACATTATTAAGTAGGCCATGATGGTCTCTGCCAGCTTGAGACTCAGTGGACAAACTATCGGGGCATGTGTTTATACTTATGTGTATTGTAAGTTGTGAGTTAGGAGACGGTAAGGCTGCCCTGAAAGGTCATATCTCTGAGTCACCAAGTCTGGCTAAAATGATTAGTAAACTAGCTAATGTTAATTAGGTTTCTGGTTACAGTTGTATTGTAATCTTATAGAAAGAGTTCTCTTGAGAAAAAGAGAGGGCAAACAGCCCAAAAGGGATTCTTCAAGGAGGAACAAAAACATTTTTTTAGCAAAAATAATAATTAGTTTATTATAAATAATTCTACCATATACATCCTGCTGTATATATTCGTGTGTCCTCTCAAATAAATAAGTTCATGTTGAGCAACCAAATGAGTATTGTCTTGTTTATAGTTGGCAAAAAGTAGAACTGCGCTATTAAGTGGAGTGCTAAAGCTGTGACTACAACACCAATAAAACTATAGAACAAATTTCTATAGAACGAATTTGAGCAAATTTCAGACCTACATGGACATACATAGATATGTCCGCAAATTGAATGTCCAAAGGTATTTGGCGTCAAACCTTTTTAACCCTTCAAGGACAGTCTCTGCTGGTTTCTCCCATTCTGGCCTTGCCAATGCCTCGCTGTTTAATCATCCGGGTCAGCTTTCACCTTCTCTGAAAGTTTTCAGGGATTTAGCCTGAAGGATTTGGAGAATTTACAGGTCAAACAGGCGAGGAATAAGAAGGATTTTGAAATAGGCATGGAGTCCCTTTGTGCCAATAAGAACCTCATTGTCCGCCCCTTGGACAAGGGGGGAGGTATTGTTATTTTGGATTACATGCAAGAGATGTATAGGCTTTTGAGTGATGGTGATACCTATACCACCCTACCTTACAATCCGAGTGAGAGGTATAGGATAATACTGGAACAAATTGTCTCTAGGGGTTTCGATTTGACCATTCTGAATAAAAAAGAAAGGGCATTTCCGGTGCCTAAAGCACCGAGAATACCCATTATATACTATCTGCCCAAAGTGCATAAGAGTCTTACTTGCCCTTGGGACGTCCCATTGTTAGTGGGATAAATTCCATCACCTCCCGGGTGGGCAAGTATATAGGCTTCTTTTTACAGCCCTTGGTGCAAAAGATGCCATCCTACATCAAAGCTACCCGCCATATTATCAATCTTTTGTTGGATATCAAACCCCATGAGGGGAATTGATTGGTTACCGCCGACGTTACATCATTGTACACTGTAATACCCCACCGCCTTGGACTTGATGCAGTATTGGTATACCTGTAGAGAGATTCCAATCTGCCTCATGAACAGATCACTTTCATTATGAAATTGTTGGAGTACGCTGCTACTCACAATTTTTTCTGGTTTGATGGGCAATTTTTTCGCCAGGATAGGGGTGTCACCATGGGGGCTAAATATGCCCCCAGTCTGGCAAACCTATTCACAGTCAAATGTGAGGAGGATGTCATCTATGCCCAGCCAAGACCCCAAGTGGTCTTGTGAGCAAGTTACATAGATGACATTCTCCTCCTATGGGATGGCAGTGAGTAGGGATGAGCCGAACACCCCCCTGTTCGGATCGCACCAGAACATGCGAACAGAAAAAAGTTCGTTCGAACACGCGAACACCGTTAAAGTCTATGGGACACGAACATGAATAATCAAAAGTACTAATTTTAAAGGCTTATATGCAAGTTATTATCATAAAAAGTGTTTGGGGACCTGGGTCCTGCCCCAGGGGACATGGATCAATGCAAAAAAAAGTTTTAAAAACGGCAGTTTTTTAGGGAGCAGTGATTTTAACCGGTTCAATACAGGGCATTTTCACCCCCTTCCTTCCCAGGCCAATTTTTAGTTTTCAGCGCTGTCGCATTTTAAACGACAATTGCGCGGTCGTGCAACGTTGTACCCAAAAATTACATAGTCATGCAACACTGTATCTATATGAAATTGATGTCCTTTTTTTCCCCACAAATAGAGCTTTCTTTTGGTGGTATTTGATCACCTCTGCGGTTTTTATTTTTTGCGCTATAAACAAAAGAAGAGCGACAATTTTGAAAAAAAACACTATATTTTTTACTTTTTGCTATAATAAATATCCCAATTTTTTTTAAAAAAACAAATTTTTTCCTCAGTTTCGGCCGATACGTATTCTTCTACATATTTTTGGTAAAAAAAAATCGCAATAAGCGTATATTGATTGGTTTGCGCAAAAGTTATAGCGTCTACAAAATACGGGATAGATTTATGGCATTTTTAAAAAAAAAAAATTTAGTTATTTTTTTTAGCGGTGATTGCGATTTTTTTTCATGACTGCGACATTATGGCGGACACATCGGACACTTTTGACACATTTTTGGGACCATTCACATTTATACAGCGATCAATGCTATAAAATTGCATTGATTACTGTGTAAATGTGACAGGCAGTGAAGGGGTTAACCACTAGGGGGCGGGGAGGGGTTAAGTATGTTTCCTAGGGAATGATTCTAACTGTAGGGGGAGGGGACGCACAAGAGGAGGAGACCGATCAGTGTTCCTCCGTTCTGGGAACACAGATCGCTCTCCTCAGAGCTGACAGGCTGTGGATCTGTGTGTTTACACACACAGATCCACAGTCCGGCCCGGTTAACGGGCAATCGCGTGTGCCCAGCGGACATCGCGGCCGCCGGGCACACGCACCGGGTCCCGAGCAACGTGGCGGGCGCGTGCGCGCGCCCCCTAGAGGGCCGGGAATCCCAGGACGTCATATGACGTCCACCCAGGATGGGAGATCCCATCCCAGGACGTCATATGACTATAGCTGGATATTGAAGTGGTTAATAATGCTTAACGTGAAACAATAAAAGTGTAATATCCCTTTAAATTTTGTAGCTGGGGGGTGTCTATAGTATGCCTGTAAAGGGGCGCATGTTTCCCGTGTTTAGAACAGTCTGACAGCAAAATGACATCTCAAAGGAAAAAAAGTCATTTAAAACTACTCGCGGCTATTAATGCATTGCCGGTCTGACAATACACATAGAAGTTCATAAAAACGGCATGGGAATTCCCCACAGGGGAACCCTGAACCAAAATTTAAAAAAAAATGATGTGGGGGTCCCCCTAAATTCCATACCAGGCCCTTCAGGTCTGGTATGGATATTAAGGGGAACCCCGGCCAAAATTTAAAAAAAAAAATGACGTGGGGGTTCCCCCTAAATTCCATACCAGGCCCTTCAGGTCTGGTATGGATATTAAGGGGAACCCCGGCCAAATTTTAAAGAAAAAAATGACGTGGGGGGCCCCCCTAAATTCCATTCCATACCAGACCTGAAAGGTCTGGTATGGATATTAAGGGGAACCCCGCGCCAAAATGTAAAAAAAAACGGCGTGGGGTCCCCCCAAAAATCCATACCAGACCCTTATCCGAGCATGCAACCTGGCAGGCAGCAGGAAAAGAGGGGGGACGAGAGAGCGCCCCCTCTCCTGAACCCCCTCTCTACCGTACCAGGCCACATGCTCTCAACATTGGGAGGGTGCTTTGGGGTAGCCCCCAAAACACCTTGTCCCCATGTTGATGAGGACAATGGCCTCATCCCCACACCCCTGGCCGGTGGTTGTGGGGGTCTGCGGGCGGGGGCTTATCGGAATCTGGAAGCCCCCTTTAACAAG
This sequence comes from Aquarana catesbeiana, assembly GCF_042186555.1. Taxonomy (NCBI): domain Eukaryota; kingdom Metazoa; phylum Chordata; class Amphibia; order Anura; family Ranidae; genus Aquarana; species Aquarana catesbeiana. Next base: position 585,434,728 of record NC_133327.1, read on the forward strand.
GGGACCCCCAGATCCCGCCCCCCTACCATTTCACTAAAAAATTGTCAAAAATGTTCAAAATGACAAGAGACAGTTTTTGACAATTCTTTTATTTAAATGCTTCTTCTTTCTTCTATCTCCCCTCATCTTCTTCTTCTTCTTCTACTGGTTCTTCTGGCTCTTCTGGTTCTTCCTCCGGTGTTCTCGTCCAGCATCTCCTCCATGGCGTCTTCTTCCCTTCTTCTCCTCGGGCCGCTCCGCATCCATGGCATGGAGGGAGGCTCCCGCTCTTCATCTTCTTCTCTTCTTCATCTTCGTCTCTTCTTCATCTTCTTCTCCGAGCCACTCCGCATCCATGGCATGGAGGGAGGCTCCCGCTGTGTGACGCTTCTCCTCTTCTGACGGTTCTTAAATAATGGGGGGGCGGTGCCACACGGTGACCCCGACTTTTTTTCCTTTGAAATATCATTTTGCTGTCAGACTGTTCTAAACACGGGAAACATGCGCCCCTTTACAGGCATACTATAGACACCCCCCACCTACGAAATTTAAAGGGATATTACACTTTTATTGTTTCACTTTAAGCATTATTAAAATCACTGCTCTCGAAAAAACGTCAGTTTTTAAAACTTTTTTTTGCATTGTTCCCTGGGGCAGGACCCAGGTTCCCAAACACTTTTTATGACAATACCATGCATATAAGCCTTTAAAATTAGCACTTTTGATTTCTCCCATAGACTTTTAAAGGGTGTTCTGCGGCATTCGAATTTGCCGCGAACACCTCAAATTCTTCGCTGTTCGGCGAACTTGCGAACAGCTGATGTTCGAGTCGAACATGAGTTCGACTCGAACTCGAAGCTCATCCCTAGCAGTGAGACTGATCTTTCAGACTTTATAACCTCATTGAATGATAACAACAGAGGGATTCATCTCAGTTATGAGGCTAGTCGAGAAACTATAAATTTTCTAGATCTTACAATTTCTATCAGTGGAGATAGGTTTGTCACATCGACCTTTTTTTAGTCCACTGACCAGAATTCTTTCATCCCTAATGACAGTTGTCATCATGCCTCTTGGCTTAAATCTGTGCCGAAAAGTTAATATCTACGTTTAAAACAGAACTGCATAGAATATGAGACCTTTTTATCCCAGGCACATGCCCTCACTGAGAGGTTTGTAGACAAAGGGTATTCCCTTGAGTCTCTAACCAACACGTTGGATCTGGTTAAAGGGGTTGATAGAGCTGAACTCTTAAGGAGAAGTCACATAATTCAGGGAATAATAATTCCTTTAGAAACCCCTTTATAACTAATTATTCTAGACAGTATTCCAGTATACACTATATAGTTAGGCGACACCTGCATATTTTGAAAAATGATAGGGTTCTTAAGCCCCTTCTGCCAGATAGACCCCAGGTGGTGTTTAGGGGCACCCCTTCCTTAAAGGTTAAACTGGCTCCTAATTTTCTGAACCTCCCCACGAACAAGCCAACATTTTTTTCAGAATTAACTGGATGTTACCAGTGTAGAAAATGCCAGGTTTGTTCGCTGAATGGATGTAGGGTGGGGAGGACCACGAGTTTTAATTCTAGTTGTACCTCCAAACATTTTTCTATAGAACCATTGATTACTTGTTCCACGGTGGGAGTGGTCTATTTGCTCCAATGCCCATGTGGACTTCAGTATGTGGGCAGGACCAAACGACTGCTACAAGTCCATTTAAATGAACATATCAACAACATCCGTAGGGGTTTCACTCTGTGTCTAAACACTACCTCACAGTGCATAATAGAGACCCAAGTAATACCATTTTTTTGGGTATAGACAAATATAGGCCACAGTGAAGGGGGATTAGTCTGGTTAGGAGTATCTCCAAACTGGAGATGTCCTGGGTCCACAGGATTAAAAGCTACACCCTTTATGGATTAAACATCAATGTTGATGTCAACTCATTTATTGACAATTCATAGTGTATGATCGTTATTCTTAGCCAATGTTTATCTTCTTTTTGGTGCTGCTATCTAGTGTCATGAAGTGGTAATACCCATTGTAAACTTTTTTTTTTTTTTTTTACCCATTGTAAACTTGGTGTGAGTCCTGGGCAGCCATGTCAATTTTATTGGGCAAACCCCATAAATTCCTTTTCAGTGTCCGGACCCCTGTGAGGTTAGAATATTGAGATGGATTATGAGGGGGACCCTAGAGGGAGTGTTTACTCCCTTTTTGGTTTTTATATGGAGCATAATAATTTTTATATAAAACCTTTTCATTGGTGTATTATATTATATTTCTGTTAGTCATTTAGAATTTATTATATTTTTATTATGGTCCCTATGGGACCTTATCGGTGTTGTGCGGTTAGATGATTCGTCCCAGCGAGCATTATTTGTTCGGTGTGGTGTATCACCGTCTACCAACACTTGTATTTGTTGTTAATGGCCTCTGATTGATTTTAATTTGTTGCCCATGTTCTATCATGAATTTTTATTTGCAGTAGTTTACGTATTGCTGTTCTGCAGCTTGTATGGTTGACTATTTCCTGCCATGGACTTTGTACAAAGTCGGGGCTGTATGTGGTCTTTCCTTTTCTATTCTTTAACATGTGTTCTTTTCATGTTAAGATGTTCTGTCCTTCTCATGATAAAGATGGCCACATCTTGTTAGTGTAGCACTAACTCACGGTGGAGCTGCTGATTTATTGCGGGTTGTTTCCGTCACCTTTTTACCTGTGGTTTCACCAACACCTGGTCTAGGGTCCTCGTTGAGCTCTTTATCAGATAATATAGGCAACACTTAGTACTTTTCCAATGCTTTAATGGGAGATAACTGGAAGAAGTAGCAGGAAAGAGGTAGAAGAAGAGTTGCAGGGAAGTTCAAATACCTTTTCTTGATGTAGCATGAAGGAATTGAAATCTCAAGGGTGAAAATATCCTTCATTCAGGATTTAATCTTTACCCGCCCGGATAGGTCTCTCTCACTAACCTAGCAGCCAGAACGCAGCACGAACAAAAAGTCTCTGCCACAGACTTGAGTGAAATAAAACTGTACGATCCTCTGCCACAGGATATAGTAGTTTTATATGAACAACAAACACAGTACCAGAACCTTTAAGCAGTACTTGTGCAAAAGATTAGTTTAAGATGCGTCCTCCAATCGAGTCACCAGGCCCTTCTTAAGACCAGCCTTGCATGGTCCCTTCCAAGATGGGTCCTCCCCTGGATCTTCCCGATTGTCCGGCTTCTTCCCGCAGGGCAGATAGCACAGGACCATCCCAGTGATAGCAGGCCCCAGACAAGCTGGAGAAGGAGACCGGCAGGATAATCCATGGTATCCACTGTGAGACATCCCAAGGAGCCTACCCTCCACTACTAAGCTTGTATTGACCCCCCTGAGTAAGGGCGGTCGAGGGCTTTCTGGTAAGCCTCCATTTTTTTCCCCATCTGGTGGCGGGCTATACTAGTGGCGAATCACGTGACTTCGAACTTCGCTTTGGCTTATCTGTGGATTTGAATTTTTTACACACACAAACTTTCTTTCCTTTTTTTAATTATATTTATGAACTTTATTTTAATTGCTGGTATTTGTATATACCATTCATATATTTTGTATGGTATAACTTTTCACTAGTTCACCATTTGTATTTGTGTTTTATCACCTATACATGATATAGGGTATGCTTTATCACTAGTTAATATCACTTGTGGCTTTTTATTATTGTAGTTTGATTTCAATTGATTAACAATCCTTTGGTAATAACACTTCATATATGTTTAATCACATATTTATTCACTTGATCACTAGTCCAGCACTGCACTGTTCTCTTTTTCAAGCTTCTGGGTCTACCCGCAGGGCTGCCGCAACGCAACCCTCCAGAGGTAGAACTCACTAACACATGCCTCTAGGCCAGGAGGGCCATGAGGTAAAGCTCCCCGAAACATGGCGTCTGTCCCATAAATACTCTCTCCCAGAATGCAACCGGAGGACCACCTCCGCCGAGTTGTCTACGGGACAGAAGAGCACTCATATACTTCAGCTTGTTGCTTTTCAACACCGACCCATGGTGATAACGACACCCACAGGCAGAATGTGGAACTGCACGCAACACAGCCAAACTGGAACAGAGGCTAATCTAACAGTAAATTGAATCTGAACTATGTACAGCACAGATGACCCACTAAATTTACATATAAGTGGTAGATTGTAAAATCTATCAGTGCTGCATTAGTATATATACATTAGTATATATTTTCACAATGCTTTTGTGGTCACAACATTTGCCCTTAGTATTGGTGCATATTACTTACATATTTCCCACCGTTTCCCATAATTAAGATGGCCGCATTAGACCAGCGGCCCGGGATTGAGGCTTGGTAATTTGGTTTGGTTAATTATATATAGCGATGCGTCAGAACGCCGCTTGTGCCCCGAGATGACATCCTTTGTGTGATGAAACGCACAGGGTGAGCGATGTACTGACGTCATCGCGTACTGTCACGCTCCGCATTGCACGGGTGTGTTTTGTTCTGTCTTTTAAACTTTGCCGGCTGTCTGATATTGCGCGCTAAGGTTCATAGTGCTTTTTTGTATGACTCTGACTGTCCTTGATCAATCTTTTTATTATTAAAACCATCAGATTTTACCTATGGCGGTACCCTCTCATCTTTTTTCCATGGTTACCTACATGTGATGTGATTATCCATTTACACCAATTCCTCACTTGCTGGATTGAGTGCCGTAACACCAGCTATTGAGCCTGCCAGTCATACCGGGACTGCTGGATCCCCTTAGCCGGAAGTCCACGGGAACGCCTGGTTGGTGAATAGCTCACAGTGGTTGCAGACGCCAGCGGGAGGTCTTCACTACCCTAGAGTGGGTGTAGGCTATCTGGTAAGCCTACATCTTTTTAGGTGGTGGAATATACTGTCTCACACTCTATGAAGATTTACCACAGGGTGTTGCAACATTATCAACGTGTTGATCACAATCACTATAGACTTTATGTTTCTTGTGTTTGTGCAGATTTATTTTTTAACCCTTAGCACTTTTGATATAGTGTCTGGAGGTTCCAGTTAACATTATCACATTCCTGGTGTGATGCATATGTATATTTAATTTTTATGTGTGTGGTATCCAATTTTTTAGTTCACCATTAGCGCAGCTCCTTTTCTCTTGTTTATAGTTGTCAGCCGTTGGAATATCTAATATCTATATTCGGACTGGGAGGAAGTGGTATATGACAAAAGCACTCAAGCGGAGTGTGGGACATTTTTGTTACACACTATATCCGGTCTCCCAAAGTACACAGACAGGACATAGAAATGCAATTATTTTAATAAATATAAACTGCTAAGTACCTTTTCTCATCAGCAGTTAGAGCAGTCTTGTGACTTCTAGCGGTGGCCAAGCACTGGTTAAAGCTTGTAGGAGGAGTTTTCTGACTGCCCTTTGAGACTGCAAGACATACATACCAAATGAGCCTGTGCAGCCTGACTCTGACTCCATAGGCTCTGTGTTATCAGGAAATTATCAGGGTACAGTGGAAGGAGGGGAGGATCTGTGCATACAAGATCAAACAGCCTTTTTTACACAATGCGGAGGATTAGCCTCTTAGGTTCCACAGTGAGTATAACAAGCATGTTTTACTGCACACACAGACTGATTTTAGTGTTGTGAGTTTAGATAACTTTAAATATCTTGCCACTTTGCAGCTGAGAAGACACTCTGAGTTGCCTCTGGAACACTATGTTAAGTATACAGGATTTACAGCAAAGTGCTGGCAACAATCTCAAGAAGCTCTGAAGGCATTACATCTACTCACAAATAGGGGTGTTGCAAAGGAGATCTGTGACTAGCAACACAGTGATCCCAAAGTATGTTCTTATGCATATGGCCACAACTCTTCTGGCTCTGCTGGAGTGGAGACATCAGAAAACTTCCCTTGTGAGGCCCACTTTTCAGTCTTAGACCCTTTAGCAGGTGCATGGCCTGATATGGTAGCTGGGAGGCTGATTGAAAAAACTGCAAGAATTTCTTTATATGAACCTTTGAAAGTGATGTCCAAAAAGGCATCTTAATCACTTCATTACCATGCTAGAGCTAAAAGATGGCTACAGCATGGCTCTCTCATTCTAGGAAGGTGTCCATGGACGTCCTCCCAAAATCATGCCCCCTCACCCCCTGGGGCGTGCATTGGGCACGCTTTGCAACTGCTGTGTCCATAGGACACAGCTGATCCCTGACTGAGGTAAAGAAACACAGCGGTCATTTATCATGTGATTAGCTGTGTCCAGTCACAGCTGATCACATCTAAATAAACTTGCTGGTATTTGGCAGTCCTTTCCTCACACACTGTATACACTGATAATCAGGGCACTGATCATCAGTGTCCTGATGATCAGTGCAGCCCCATCAGTGCCCATCGCTGCCGCCTATCAATGCCCATCAGTGGTGCCTCATCAGTGCCCATCAGTGCCGCCTATTAGTGCAGCCTCATCAGTGCACATTAGTGCAACCGATCAGTGCACATCAGTGCAGCTTTATCAGCGCACATCAGTGAAGAAGGAAAATTACTTATTTGCAAACTTTTATGACAGAAACTAAAAAAAAGGGGTATTTGTTTCAAAATTTTCATTCTCTTATTGTTTGTTTAGCAAAAAATAAAAACTTAGTAATCAAAATGTCATATAAGTATTGTGTTGCATGACTGCGCAATTGTCATTCAAAGTGATACAGCACTGAAAGCTGAAAATTGGCCTGGGCAGGAGGGGGGTGAGAGTGCCCGGTATTGAATTTGTTTAAGAGCCAGCCCAGCCAGAGCTGATATTTCAGTTTTGGCTGGATTGAGGTCAAAACTGGGTTATAGTAAAAAGAAATAGCTTTCTACTAGCTTTCTATTAGATTATTATAAACCATCCACTGACAAGTGAATAACATCAATTATCTAGTTACAATGACATCTAAACGTCAGTAGGATATATTAGGCAGTAACTAAACATGTTGTCCTTGAAGCTGATGTGCTGAAAGCAAAAAAAATGGGCATTGCTGTAGCCGTAGACTGGTCAAGGTGTTAGTGTTGACCCATGTCCACAGCTAAAAGTGCTTACAATGGACACATAAGCATCAGAACTGGACCACAAAACAATAACAAGGTTAACAGACGGTCTGATTTAACTTTGGTTCCTAACCTTAATTCTCCAGCTAGCTACTCAGTAGCCCACCAGTATTTTTTGTCATTAACTGATCGAAGGATAAAATCATAAAATAAAATGTTTAATATATGTTATGAATTTTTGCAGTGATTTTAATAATGCTTAAAGTGAAACAATAAAAATGAAATATTCCTTTAAATATTGTGCATGGGGGTCCCTTTAGTCTGTAAAGTCTGCGTATCTTTCTGATGTTTATTACAGTATGGCAGCAAAATGACAATTCTAAAAAAATGTAATTCAAAATTGCTCGCGGCTGTAATGTATTGTCGGCTCCCGGTAAAATAGATGAAAGACCATTGAAAAAAACGGCGTGCGGTCCCCCCAAGTCCATACCAGGCCCTTCAGGGCTGGTATAGATATTTAGGGGAACTCCACGCCAAAATGCTTTTAAGGGGAACCCCCGTGCCAAAATAAAAAAATGGCGTGGGGGTCCCCCCAAAATCCATACCAGACCCTTATCTGAGCAAACAGCCATGGTAGGCCAGGAAAGGGGGGATGAGCGAGTGCCCCTCCCCTCCTGAACCATACCAGCCTGCTTGCCCTCAACATGGGGAGGGTGCTTTGGGGTGGGGGACTTTACCAAGGGGGCCTCCAGATCCCGCCCCCCTATGTGAATGGGTATGGGGTAAAAAAAAGTGTCCTGCGATGTCCATCCATCTTCAATCACGGTGCCCAACGACCGAAAAATAGAAAAAAAAAGCTCTGTCTCGATGGGAGGTGTCCCATCGACTGCTATCTCTGTGACAGCTGTTATCTAGGCAAAGGCTGGGCCACTCGGTGATGTAAACGCGTGACCCCCGCCCCCTCTGACATCACGTGACATCATATGACATCAGAAGGGGTGGGGTCACTTGGTTACGTCAGCGGGTGGCCTCACCCTTGCCTTTATAACAGCTGTCACCACGAAAAAACAGCAGTTGGCGGGAGGCCTCCCATCGAGGCGGAGCTTTTTTTTTCTCTATTTTTCAGGTCCGTCAGGCATCGTGATTTAAGATTGATGGGTAGGGGGTACAAGTACCCCCTACCCATTCACATGGGGTGCGAGATCTGAGGGCCCCCTTGTTAATGGGGGCTTCCAGATTTCGATAAGCCCCCCGCTCACAGACCCTCACAACCACCTGGCAAGGGTTGTGGGGATGAGGCCCTTGTCCCCAAAGCACCCTCCCCATTTCGAGGGCAAGCAGCCTGGTATGGTTCAGGAGGGGGGTATATATATACAGTATATATATATATATATATATATATAATGTTAAATACACTGCCACTAACTAACCCGCCTGCCTAATCTAGCTCAATCTACCGCCGTCCACAGTCACACACTATACGCGGCCGATATGTAAGCAGCCTTATATAGTGTGGAGCGTGGACTTAGTCCCCCTGAGCCATGATTGGCCAATGGCCAATTATGGCTCTGGCAGCAGAGCGCGCTGTGATTGGCCATAGCATGCAGGTCAGGTGCATGCTTTGGCCAATCATCAGACATCAATGCACTGTGATCTCGCAGTGCATTATGGGGTGTTCCGTAGTGCTCGTTTTTAACACGAACGCCCCATAATATTCGCTGATCAGCAAATGGGCGAACATCCGATGTTCGAGTTGAACTTACGTTTGACTCGAACATCAAGCTCAACCCTATTGCACAGATGCGCTTTAGGCTAGCCACAATAAAATTTTATCACACAGCACAATGCCACAGATGTCGCAAGTTTTGAGGGAGCATTCATTTGGCATGCTGACTGCAGGAATGTCCACCAGAGCTGTTGCCCATGAATTGAATGTTCATTTCTTTACCATAAGCTATCTCCAAAGGAGTTTCAGAGAATTTCGCAATACATCCAACCGGCCTCACAATCGCAGATCACGTGTAACCACACCAGCCCAGGACCTCCACATCCAGCATCTTTACCTCCAAGATCGTCTGAGACCAGCCACCTAGACAGCTGCTGCAACAATCGGTTTGCCTAACCAAAGAATTTCTGCACAAACTGTCAGAAACCATCTCAGGGAAGCTCATCTGCATGCTCATCGTCCTCATCGGGGTCTCAACCTGACTGCATTTCGTCGTCGTAACCCAATTGAGTGGGCAAATGCTGGCACTTTGGAGCGGTGTTCTCTTCATGGATTCTCCCGGTTTTCACTGTACAGGGCAGATGGCAGACAGCGTGTATGACATCATGTGGGTGAGCGGTTTGCTGATGTAAACATTGTGGATTGAGTAGTCCATGGTGGCGGTGGGGTTATGGTATGGACAGGCGTATACTATGGACAAGGAACACAAGTGCATTTTTTTGATGGCATTTTGAATGCACAGAGATACCATGACAATATCCTGAGGCCCATTATAGTGCCATTCATCTACGACCATCACCTCATGTTGCAGCATGATAATGCACAGCCCCATGTTGCAATGATCTGTTCACAATTCCTGGAAGCTGAAAACATCCCAGTTCTTGCATGACCAGCATACTCACCGGACATGTCACCCATTGAGCATGTTTGGGATGCTCTGGATCGGCGTATACGACAGCGTGTTCCAGTTCCTGCCAATATCCAGCAACTTCGCACAGCCATTGAAGAGGAATGGGCCAACATTCCACGGGCCACAATCAACAACCTGATCAACTCTATGCAAAGGAGATGCGCTGCACTGCGTGAGGCAAATGGTGGTCACACCAGATACTGACTGGTTTTCGGACCCCCCGACCCCCTCAGTATAGTAAAACTGCACATTATAGAGTGGTCTTTTATTGTGGCCAGCCTAATGTCGCGTACACACGGTCGGACTTTACGGCAGACTTTGCCCGGCAGACTTTTCAACGTACTTTACGACGGACTTTCTGAATGAACGGACTTGCCTACACACAGTCCACCGAAGTCTGTCGAATTCGTACGTGATGATGTACGACCGGACTAAAACAAGGAAGTTCATAGCCAGTAGCCAATAGCTGCCCTAGCGTGGCTTTTTGTCCGTCGAACTAGCATACAGACGATTTCGACGGATTAATTTAAAACATGTTTCAAATCTAAGTCCGTCCAACTTTTGAGAAAACAAAGTCCGCTGGAGCCCACACACGATCGAATTGTCTGACAAAATCCAGTCCGCCGGGCAAAGTCTGCTGTAAAGTCCGCTCGTGTGTACGCGGCATAAGGCACACCTGTGCAATAATCATGCTGTCTAATCAGCATCTTGATATGCCACACCCGTGAGATGGATGGATTATCTCGGCAAAGGAGAAGTGCTCACTAACACAGATTTAGACAGATTTGTGACCAATATTTAAGAGAAATAGGCCTTTTGTGTACATAGAAAAAGTTATAGATCTTTGCGTTCAGCTCATGATAAATGGGGCAAACACAAATGTATTGCATTTATAATTTTGCTTAGTGCATAAGGTATGAATTTTAGGTGTAGTACCACTAATAATCCATAAGATGGCGTAGTTTTATTAACATATGGGACTGGTGGTTTATAGCCACATAGTGATTCTCATATACAGTAAAACCTTGGTTTGAGAGTAACTTAGTTTGAGAGCGTTTTGCAAGGCAAGCACCATTTTTAAATACATTTGGACTTGATATACAAGGGATGTCTTGATATACAAGTAGCGTCAAGTCACAACTGAGTAGGGATGAGCTGAACACCCCCCGGTTCGGTTCGCACCAGAACCTGCGAACGGACCGAAAGTTCGCACGAACGTTAGAACCCCATTGACGTCTATGGGACTCGAACGTTCGAAATCAAAAGTGCTCATTTTAAAGGCTAATTTGCATGGTATTGTCCTAAAAAGGGTTTGGGGACCCGGGTCCTACCCCAGGGGACATGTATCAATGCAAAAAAACTTTTAAAAACGGCCGGTTTTTCGGGAGCAGTGATTTTAATGATGCTTAAAGTAAAAAAAAAAAAGTGAAATATTCCTTTAAATATCGTACCTGAGGGGTGTCTATAGTATGCCTGTAAAGTGACGCGTGTTTCCCGTGTTTAGAACAGTCCCTGCACCAAATGTCATTTTTAAAGGAAAAAATCTCATTTAAAACTGCTTGCGGGTTTAATGTAATGTCGGGTCCTGGCAATATGGATGAAAATCAGTGAGACAAACGGCATGGGTACCCCCCAGTCCATTACCAGGCCCTTTGGGTCTTGTATGGATATTAAGGGGAACCCCGCACCCAAATTAAAATAAGGAAAGGTGTGGGGCCACCAGGCCCTATATACTCTGAACAGCAGTATACAGGCTGTAGGTTTGTTGTTAAGTAGAATCTCTTTGTAATTTTGAACGGGTACATTTTTAACGTGTTTAGCTCCAGCCAAAAAATCTTTTTTAAGCTTTTTGGAAAACATAGGGAAGGGTTATCACCCCTGTGACATTTGTTTTGCTGTCTTTCCTCCTCTTCAGAAGATTTCACCTCACTTTTTGTCCCAATGGATTGGAAAGCATCAGTGGAAAGGAGAAATGTTTTTCCCATATTAACTCTTACAGGAGAGAATTTCCCTTCCTAGGGGTAGATTTATTCCCACTTCCTGTTGTCTCCTTCCGTTTGCAAGTAGGAGTCGTTTGTAAGTTAGTTGTTTGAAAGTAGGGTCCTGCCCTATATACTCAGCAGAAATTTGGGCCTTAGGTGTTGCTGTGGCCACAACACTGTAAGCACTCACTTGGCCCTGCTGTGAAATATTAGATCAAGAATTGTAATTACATGCCCCTGTTGAACAGGAGCTGAAAAATTAGGCCTTAGGCACTGGTGCTGGTGCCACAACACTGCAACCCCTCACAGACACTCTAGTTGGAACGCAGGAACGAGCCCTGCTGCAAAGTATTGCATCAAAAATTGTAATTACACGCCCCTGTTAAACAAGGGCTGAAAAATTGGGCCTTAGGCACTGGTGCTGGTGCCACAACACTGCAACCCCTCACAGACACTCTAGTTGGAACGCAGGAACGAGCTCTGCTGCAAAGTATTGCATCAAAAATTGTAATTACACGCCCCTGTTAAACAGGGGCAGAAAAAATGGGCCTTAGGCACTGGTGCTGGTGCCACAACACTGCAACCCTTCACAGACACTCTATTTGGAACGAAGGAACGAGCCCTGCTGCAAAGTATTGCATCAAAAATTGTAATTACACGCCCCTGTTAAACAGGGGCAGAAAAAATGGGCCTTAGGCACTGATGCTGGTGCCACAACACTGCAACCCCTCACAGACACTCTAGTTGGAACGCAGGAACGAGCCCTGCTGCAAAGTATTGCATCAAAAATTGTAATTACACGCCCCTGTAAAACAGGGGCAGAAAAAATGGGCCTTAGGCACTGGTGCTGGTGCCACAACACTGCAACCCCTCACAGACACTCTAGTTGGAATGCAGGAACGAGCCCTCCTGCAAAGTATTACATCAAAAATTGTAATTACACGCCCCTGTTAAACAGGGGCTGAAAAATTGTGCCTTAGGCACTGGTGGTGGCGCCCAGAACCAAAAATGTTCTTACAAGCTATCAGCGTGATGATTGAGGAGGAAGAGGATAATTACTCAGGGATAGTCACTCAGCATCAGCATAGGCAGTCTTTGAAGGGATCTGAGATTTCAAAAAAAATTATTCGGTTACATCAGCATCAGGTGCTTGGTAGCTGGTGGTGATCCAAGACTGATTCATTTTTATGAAGGTCAGTCGATCGACCGAGTCAGTGGACAGACGCACCCTGTGATCGGTTACCACGCCTCCAGCAGCACTGAATGTGCGTTCCGAAAGAACGCTGGATGCAGGACAGGCCAGTAGCTCAATTGCATACTGTGCAAGCTCTGGCCAGTGATCCATCCTCAAGACCCAGTAACCCAGTAAAGGATTTTCGGTGGGAAAGGTGTCCAAGTCTGATCTTGCCCCTAGGTATTCCTGCACCATGTAAAACAGACGCTGGCGATGGTTGCTGGAACCGATCATACCTTGGGGCTGCGGACCAAAAAATTGTCTGAACGCATCGGTCAGACGGCCACCTTCTCCACCGCTCCTTCTTTGACTGACCGAAGCCTCAGCAACACGTTGTCCAGAAACAGGAGTTTGTAACCTCCCAGTCTCTGGAAACGCGTTGCACAGACCTTTCTGCAAGGTCTCCCGAAGATGTTTCATCCTCTGCTCCCTCTGCGATGGCAAGATAAGGTCCGCAACCTTACCCTTGTAACGTGGATCAAGGAGGGTTGCCAGCCAGTATTGGTCCTTCTCCTTGATACCACGAATACGAGGATCCTTACGCAGGCTTTGCAGGATCAGGGAGGCCATGCAGCGTAGGTTTGCTGAGGCATTCGGTCCGGAGTCCTCTGGGTCACTAAGGACAACATGGTCCGCAGCCACCTCCTCCCAGCCACGTACAAGTCCATGTGTTTCTTGGGACTGATCCCTTAAAGACTGCTGCTGATGCTGAGTGCCAGGCTCCACCTCCATACTGACACAATCTTCCTCCTCCTCCTCCTCGTCCTCTTCCTGTGTGATCGGCGGGCACGCAGGAACACTGTCTGGATAAAGGGGGCCTTGAGAGCTAAGGAAGTCCTCCTCTTCCTGCCTCTGTTCTGCCTCAAGTTCCCTGTCCATTATTCCACGCAGCGTGTGCTCCAACAGGTGGACAAGGGGGACAGTGTCACTGATGCATGCACTGTCACTGCTCACCATCCTCGTGGCCTCCTCAAATGGTGACAGGACAGTGCATGCATCCCTGATCATGGCCCACTGGTGTGGGGAAAAAAAACCAAGCTCCCCTGACCCTGTCCTGGTGCCATAGTCGCACAGGTACTCATTGATGGCCCTCTGCTGCGTGTGCAGCCGCTGCAGCATGGCCAACGTTGAGTTCCACCTGGTGGGCATGTCACAGATTAGGCGGTTCTTGGGCAGGTTAAACTCCTTTTGGAGGTCCGTCAGCCGAGCACTGGCATTATATGACCGGCGGAAATGCACACAGACTTTCCTGGCCTGCCTCAGGACATCCTGTAAGCCCGGGTACCTGCCCAAGAACCGCTGCACCACCAAGTTAAGGACGTGAGCCAAACAGGGCACATGGGTCATTTGTCCCTGTCGGAGGGCAGAGAGGAGGTTGGTGCCATTGTCGCAAACCACCATTCCTGCCTTAAGTTGGCGTGGCGTCAACCACCTCTGAACCTGCCCCTGCAGAGCTGACAGAACCTCTGCCCCAGTGTGGCTCCTGTCCCCCAAGCACACCAGCTCAAGCACCGCATGGCATCTTTTGGCCTGCGTACTTGCGTAGCCCCTTGAACGACTACGGAGCACTGCTGGTTCCGAGGAAGAGGCCATGGAAGAAGAAGAAGAGGAGGGGGTGGAGGAGAGAGGTGTGTCACAATCATTAGCATTTTGGAGGCGTGGTGGCGGAACAACCTCCAACACTACTGCACCTTGTCCTGCATCCTTCCCAGCTGCCAGCAGAGTCACCCAATGCGCCGTGAAACTTAGGTAACGTCCCTGTCCATGCCTGCTGGACCATGAGTCAGCGGTAATATGCACCTTACCGCTGACCGCCCTGTCCAGCGAGGCATGGACATTGCCTTCCACATGCTGGTAGAGAGCCGGAATCGCCTTCCGTGAGAAAAAGTGGCGTTTGGGTACCTGCCACTGAGGAACCGCACATTCCACAAACTCACGGAAGGGGGCAGAGTCTACCAACTGAAAAAGCAGCAGTTGAAGTGCTAGCATTCAACCGCTGGGCATGTGGATGACTGGGAGCAAACTTCTTTCGGCGGTGCAGCAGCTGGGGCAGGAAAATTTGCCTGGTACAATCTGACGTCGGTGTACCAAAATCAGATTGCCCACAAGTACTTGGCTGTGACACACCTAATTCTACACCTTCATTCCTCTCAGTGCAGGTCTCAGAGAGGACTGAAGGTCTAGTGGGGTTGGAAATCTCAGCTGATGAGGAGCAAGGAGAGGTCCTCTTTGTTCTTTGGTGTGGGTCTTTTAGATACGCTTGCCAACGAACTGCATGGCAGGTCAACACATGTCTGGTCAAGCATGTGGTACCCAAGCGGGAGATGTTTTGGCCACGCGAGATACGCTTGAGACATATGTTGCAAATAGCAGCGGTGCGATCTGATGCACTCGTCTCAAAAAAGGCCCACACCAAAGAACTTTTTGAATAACGCGCAGAGACTGCAGCGCCCTGCACATGTGGAGCTTTGGGGTGTGATGCAGTCAATGTGCTGCCCTTAGGCTGGCCCCTGGAGGGCATCCTGCCTCGTTGGTGATGTGCCGCCTCCTCCTCCTCTCTCCTATCAGGCACCCACGTTGAGTCAGTGACCTCATCATCCCCTCCCTCCTCATCACTGGAGCAAACCTGGCAGTATGCTGCAGCAGGGGGAGCATGACTGCCAGATTGCTGTCCTTCTTGGGCACCCCCTCTGTCCGTGCTCATGTTACTGCCTTCATCGAGCTCAGTATCATCATCAGAGCCTTCCAAACGCTGGGCATCCTCCTGGAGCATGTACCCAACACTGTGGTCAAACAGTTCGAGGGACTCCTCAGGAGGACATGGTGGGGCTAGGGAAGGAGTCACTGATGACATTGAGCCAAGGGAAGAGGCCGCTGCTTTGCCAGACAAAGTACCCTGGGCATGGGTGAGAGAGGATGAGGAGGATGAGGACGGCTTGGTCATCCACTCGACCAAGTCTTCCGCATGTTGCGGCTCAACATGGCCAGCTGCCGAAAAAAAGGCCAAGCGTGTCCCATGGCCACATGCTGATGAGGATGCACCGTCTCCACGACCAGCACTAGACACAGAGCCTGCTTGCCCTCTCTTATTGGCTTGTGACTGTCTGCCTCTCCTTCTTGGCCTTCCAGACATACTAATGGCCTGTAGCTGCACTAAGCTGGGATATATATATATATATATATATATATGTACTGATACTGCAGCTAGCAAAATCAACTGCCTGCCTGTAGTATGAGAACACCACCAACCTTCTACAGGTAGCTTTAGCTGAACACTGTGAGGTGGACGCACCCCACTAACTTGTAGGTTTAGCTGAACACTGTGAGCAGGACGCACTGCACTAACTGTAAATAGTCTAGCTGCCTGACTGTGGTACTAATAGGATCAAAAGAACACCAGCAATTTTCTTCAGGTAGCTGTATTTACTGTAACAAGACAAGCCTGCCTGTCAGTAAGAAGATAACAGAAACGGATCTAGCTGAACACTGTGAGCAGGACGCACCCCACTAGCTTGTAGGTTTAGCTGAACACTGTGAGGTGGACGCACCCCACTAACTTGTAGGTTTAGCTGAACACTGTGAGCAGGACGCACCCCACTAACTTGTAGGTTTAGCAGAACACTGTGAGCAGGACGCACTGCACTAACTGTAAATAGTCTAGCTGCCTGACTGTGGTACTAATAGGATCAAAAGAACACCAGCAATTTTCTTCAGGTAGCTGTATTTACTGTAACAAGACAAGCCTGCCTGTCAGTAAGAAGATAACAGAAACGGATCTAGCTGAACACTGTGAGCAGGACGCACCCCACTAGATTGTAGGTTTAGCTGAACACTGTGAGGTGGACGCACCCCACTAACTTGTAGGTTTAGCTGAACACTGTGAGCAGGACGCACCCCACTAACTTGTAGGTTTAGCAGAACACTGTGAGCAGGACGCACTGCACTAACTGTAAATAGTCTAGCTGCCTGACTGTGGTACTAATAGGATCAAAAGAACACAAGCAATTTTCTTCAGGTAGCTGTATTTACTGTAACAAGACAAGCCTGCCTGTCAGTAAGAAGATAACAGAAACGGATCTAGCTGAACACTGTGAGCAGGACGCACCCCACTAGCTTGTAGGTTTAGCTGAACACTGTGAGGTGGACGCACCCCACTAACTTGTAGGTTTAGCTGAACACTGTGAGCAGGATGCACCCCACTAACTTGTAGGTTTAGAAGAACACTGTGAGCAGGACGCACTGCACTAACTGTAAATAGTCTAGCTGCCTGACTGTGGTACTAATAGGATCAAAAGAACACCAGCAATTTTCTTCAGGTAGCTTTATTTACTGTAACAAGACAAGCCTGCCTGTCAGTAAGAAGATAACAGAAACGGATCTATATGAACACTGTGAGCAGGACGCACCCCACTAACTTGTAGGTTTAGCAGAATACTGTGAGCAGGACGCTCTGCACTAAATGTAAATAGTCTAGCTGCCTGACTGTGGTACTAATAGGATCAAAAGAACACCAGTCATTTTCTTCAGGTAGCTGTATTTACTGAAACAAGACAAGCCTGCCTGTCAGTAAGAAGATAACAGAAACGGATCTAGCTGAACACTGTGAGCAGGACGCACCCCACTAGCTTGTAGGTTTAGCTGAACACTGTGAGGTGGACGCACTGCACTAAATGTAAATAGTCTAGCTGCCTGACTGTGGTACTAATAGGATCAAAAGAACACCAGTAATTTTCTTCAGGTAGCTGTATTTAGTGTAACAAGACAAGCCTGCCTGTCAGTAAGAAGATAACAGAAACGGATCTAGCTGAACACTGTGAGCAGGACGCACCCCACTAGCTTGTAGGTTTAGCTGAACACTGTGAGGTGGACACACTGCACTAAATGTAAATAGTCTAGCTGCCTGACTGTGTTACTAATAGGA
The DNA here is from genome assembly GCF_042186555.1 of Aquarana catesbeiana. Lineage (NCBI taxonomy): Eukaryota > Metazoa > Chordata > Amphibia > Anura > Ranidae > Aquarana > Aquarana catesbeiana. The sequence goes on from NC_133327.1 coordinate 585,452,530, forward strand.
TCAAAAGAACACCAGTAATTTTCTTCAAAATACTGTAACAAGACAAGCCTGCCTGTCAGTAAGAAGATAACAGGAACGGATCTAGCTGAACACTGTGAGCAGGACGCACTGCACCAAATGTAAATAGTCTAGAAGATAACAGGAACGGATCTAGCTAAACTGAATACAGTGTATATATATATATATGCAACACCTGGGATGCATATATATAGACAATACACTTTAAGTGCAGCTAACTGACTGACTGTCCTGCCTAATCTAGCTAACTCAAATCAAATGTCACTGTCTGTCTCTCTCTCTCTCAATGAACGCCGGAACACACACTACACAGGGCCGCCGTGCAGGCGGCCTTATATAGTGTGGGGCGTGTACTAAATCCCCTGAGCCATAATTGGCCAAAGCCTCCTTGGCTTTGGCCAATTACGGCTCTCTGTTAACGCGGCGCTGTGATTGGCCAAGCATGCGGGTCATAGTGCATGCTTGGCCAATCATCAGCCAGCAATGCACTGCGATGCCGCAGTGAATTATGGGCCGTGACGCGCCACACGAATTTGGCGCGAACGGCCCATAAAGTTCGGAATTCGGCGAACGACCGAACAGCCAATGTTCGAGTCGAACATGGGTTCGACTCGAACACGAAGCTCATCCCTACAACTGAGTATATAAGAGAAGAGAGGCGCCTCTAAGTGTAGCAATATGGTTACATTTAATGAAGGTACGACTTTTAGCAACAATTTGCTACATTTAGAGGCACCTCTTTTCTCTTTTATACTCTGTAGTTCCTGCTGGATTTTGCTAATAATCCCCTTGTGGAGGCTTCCATTTGTGGATGGACATTTTATGGTTACACAACCTGGTTGCTATAATCTTTTTATATGGACTATTACCTGAAGGACTTATGAATAAATGGTTGTGGAACAAATCATTTGAGTTTCCAATATTTTTTATGGGGAAATTTGCTTTGATATAAGAGTGGTTTGGATTACAAGCATGCTTCTGGAACGAATTATGCTCGCAATCCAAGGTTTTACTGTAATTTATTTGACAGTATCGCTTGAGATCCACTAGAGGGTGTAGTAGTATTTACTTATCGTTGACACCTAGTTCCTATTTCTAAAGGGGGTTTGTTTAAATGATCTCTATATATATATTTAATATATATTTTTTAATTATTTTATATATTTTTATAATATGAGTTGTCAATTAATAAAAATAAAGTATATGGGCATTGTTCTAGTAGTTTTTAGATTGGCCTATGAGCTATTTGCAGTGATTGAATTGAATATCCTATTATGGAGGCTGTATATTTAGGCGGAAGTGACAAGTCTGATCACAATACCCCCTGATGACGTCAGACATTGCTGATAAAACGCATCGGGTGGGTAGTGAGTGACACGTCACTTCTGCCAACCTTTGGAGCGCAGGTGGAATGTGATCAGCGTCCCTGCTTGTTTTTATGGGCTCCTATTGATCGGCATCATTGTTATGCCCCGTACACACGGTCGGATTTTCCGACGGAAAATGCGCGTTCGGATCGTGTTGTCGGAAATTCCGACCGTGTGTGGGCTCCATCGGACTTTTTCCATCGGATTTTCTAACACACAAAGTTTGAGAGCAGGCTATAAAATTTTCAGACAACAAAATCCGATCGTGTCAATTCCGACCGTGTGTGGACAATTCCGACGCACAAAGTGCCATGCATGCTCAGAAGAAATTCCAAGACGGAACAGCTCGGTCTGGTTAAATTAGCGTTCAGAATGGATAGAGCACTTTCGTCATGCTGCAATGTTTAAAATTGTTTAATACAGCGCACTCTCTTCTTCTTTATAATGTGAGAAGAATAAAGTAGTTTTGCTGCTCATATTCACACAGACTTCTCACAAACTTCTTTCTTTATTATTTATCGTGATTCCCTCAATATATTTTGATTTGTCTCTGATTTGATCTGACCAAATTTGTTTTTTGTTGTTTTATTTTTGTTTTGTATTTTTTTCAAGGCTGTGTTTTTTTTTTTTTTTTGGGAGTTTGTATTTGTTTCAAGGCTGATGCTTTTTTTTTATTTTTTCTTGGTTTTACTCCATAATATTTTTGTGTGTGTTTTGTGTGTCAAGTTACCACAACACCATTGGTATCTTGTATTATTTAATCTCAAGGAGTTTGCTTGGTGTTGGTGTCCCTTGTTAATTTCACATTGTATTTTTGAAATGTACCTGCCTACTAAAAAAAAACTGTCCTTTTTGAAGGAAAACACACATAGGCGAGTATAATTTAACCAAAAATTCCTTTATTAAGGGCTCAGAACCAAACAAAGAGGGAGCCAACACTGGATAAACATCATAAATTGGCGAAGCCTTGGACCCCCAGGGCAGACATCAATTATTTTCCAGCAAAATTGGTGGCCTGAGGAGTCCATATCTAAGGGAGTACAGTCTGGTCCAGAAGTCCCAGAGATCCGGAAAGCAGCAGATGACATCTGTGTCCCCAGGCTGTGGTACTACAAGAGGCTGGATCTTTTGCCAGACCAGACTGGACCCAGGGTCATCACTTTCTGGTCTTCTTTCCACGCTTCCTTCCTGGCTGTGGCTCTGGTGTTGGAGATGTGGCAGGAGGAGGAGTAGGACCTGGAGGAGGAGGAGGAGTAGGAGTAGGACCTGGAGGAGGAGGAGGAGGAGGACTATGTGTAAGGTCACAAATGTGGGTAACACATGTTATTTGGCCCCTCAACCCCTTATTGAGAGTTTCCAAAATTAAGAACTCACACAGGAGTCGTTGGCCCTCCTCCATCTGCATCATTTTGCAGGCAGTTATGCCAGCAAAGTCCTCCTCCACACTGTGGGGGGTTCTCAGGGCCTCTGTAGCCTTCCAAAAGAGGCCTATGGCAGCCTCCTCCAGGTTACTCCTTTTCCTGCCACTTTGTCTTTGAAGGTGGAGGGGAGGGACCTGGGTATCAGGCAGCCTGCTTGGCCCGGCCACTTCCTGGCTGAGACTTCCCTGTGTATGAAAAAGGGACATGGTTTTAGTTTTTGCATCATCAATCACAATCATAAATTAGCAATCCAAACTAACATCTATTTAACATCATTGATTGGACAACCAGAAATATTTAGAAGAATGCTATACCTGGCTCAAGCTGGGCTCCTCCACATGTTGCTGCCTGGAAGGCCCAGGTTGGGCGTCAGAAGCCTCAGCTGGGGGGGAAGAAAGCGTGGAAGGAAGAGTTGAGAGTGCTGGCCTGGGTTCAGTCTGACCTGCCAGAAAATGCAGTCTGTCAAAGTACCACAGCCTGGGGACATAAATGTCATCTGCAGCTCCTGATCTCTGGGAATCCTGGACCTTCTTGTGCTCCCTTAGATAAGTGCTCCTCAGGGCACCAATTTAGATCTTCAAATAGGTGATGTCTGCCGTGGGGATCACCGACTTCACAAATTCCAAAAAATTATCCAGCGCTGCCTTCATCTTCGTTTGGTTCTTATATTCAGGGTGGTTTATCTGCCACAGACAGGGCAGCTCCCTGAACATATCAATGAAGATTGGCATAAAGTCCTTATCTTTCAAAATATCCATTTTCACTGCAAGACACAAGACAAACCCTATTGTCAGCCTAAAGTCTTCTAAACTTGTGCAAATACAGGCCTCAATCTAGAAGCAGTATAGGCCCAATGTTAAATCTTACCTTCGCAATCACGATCGGCGCCTCCGTTACTCCTTCCTCCGCTCACAGATCGTACGTACTACGCACGCGTGTTACGCTTTATAGACACTGCGCATGCGTGAAACTCCGCCCGCCCCTGACTTTCCTTCTAGTCTATTTGCCGCCTCTTCTCGTTCGGCGCAGTGGGGGAAGAGCACATGGTGGAGACACAGCAGGTGTCAGATAATTACACCAACGAGGAGGAGGAAAGCCCGGAGCCTGAAACGTCCCGATCCAGAAGGAGACGATATAAGGCATCAAATATGTCCTTTGGGGAGATGTTGGAGATGGTGGACATCCTGAAGAAGGCCGACTATGACGGGAAGTATGGACCTTACCCCAACCCCAATGTCAGAAAGGCCAAGATCATAGCGAAAGTGGTCAAGAGTCTGCACCAGAATTTCAGGGTACGACGATCGAAAGATCAGCTCAGGAATCGGTGGTCGACCTCAAATAAGAGAGCATGAGCAGTACAGAAGGATCCGGAGAGTGCTGCAAAAAAGTAAGTAGTTGTCCTGTGTTCCTATTCTTTATGTTTATTATGTTCGTGCTGCTCCATGTGCTTTTCTTAACTGTTATCCAGTTTAAAATGGCAACTTTCATGTTCATGGGCACATTATTCGTTCGTATAAAACATTGTTCGTTCGGCCTAGAAAACACCATTGTTTTGGCCATATGCATTTGCCCACATTTTTTATGGCCTACTTGTCTGCAAATAATTTGGTTGTGTAGATGGGTTTGTAACTAGAATGAAATGCAAACTAGATTCTGTGTAAGGAGAGGACATTCAGCAGCTGTTTACACATCTGGACACTGTAGCACTAGTGTGGAACACAAGAACACCCTTTTTATTAGGGGGCCCACACAGGTGCTCCAGTGTATACTATAGGGGTGTCTCCATCTGTGAAGCTTGTACAAAACAGGTAAAGTATTGAAGCTTGACAAAGGACAATAAAATTTCAACATCTTGGAACTCAGCCAAATTAGACAATTGTACCCCCCTTCCAAGCAATGTTTCATATTCCTATTTCTGCCATCAAATATCTGTGTGCTAAGTATAGCTATTTTTTTTTTACATAGAGGATAAAAGACTCGGAGGACACCCCTCATCCGAGGAGACCACAGACCCCCCACCTCTGAAAGAAGGAGAAATCCACCCAAGCCAAGCAGAGCAGGAGGAGAAAGATGTGGTGGAAATTGGCACCACAACAGGTGAGTGTCTGCGACCACAGGCTCAGGTAAGAGATGGATGCAGGCATATTTATAATACATGGTGTGTTTTTGTTTCTATCTTTTTAGGTGATCGTGATGTTGTGGATCCAGGGCATTTCACCTCGGAAAGTGCACAGATCCTGATCGGGGAGATCATGGGGTGTAATAGGGACTTGGAAAACATCCTGAAAAACATCAATGATGTTCAACAAAAAATGAAGAACATCACTGATGTTTTAGGGAGAGTTTAAAACCCCTCAAAATCACTTTTTTTTTTTTAGCTTTTTGTGAGCTAAAAATGTTTACCATTTTTTGACATATTTGCGAAAAGCCAAATTTGGAAGAGGCACACAGTGTGTCAACATGCGCTATCTGTCATCACAGGAGATCAATGTAGGCGTTTGGGGGGTGCAACCCCTTCCTCAATAATAACGTAGCTGTGAGGAAGGGGTTGCACCCACAAAACACGTCCCTTGATTTGATCCCCCGTGATGGCAGCTAGCACATGTTGACATTCGGCAATTGGTGTGCATCTTCAAAATTTGGCTTTTCTAGGGGTGACTTCACCCCATCTGAACGCAATATCAAACACAGTTTTTAAATACTCATGTCTGATATGGCCTTCAAGTTCTACCAAATGTGAACTTTGTAAGTTCAAGATTTGTGTCTTTCTTGTTGGTTTTAAACATGCCTGTTTTATCTTAAATGGACATTTCTACTTTTTCTAATGTGACCCCAAAAATTGTTATACAACAAACATGTTGGTTTGTTTTAAAAACCTTTTCTAAATGCACATGTGGTTGTGCTGGTATTAAAAAGATTGTTAATCAAGAATGTGTGGATTATTGTTTCAACGCGCCAAAACTTTTGTTGTGCTCTAATTGGTGTTTTCAGTGACAATGGGGGTTATTTCCTAAGGTAAAATCCACTTTGCGCTACAAGTGCAGTTTCAAGTGCATTTGTAGTGCAAAGTGTCTTTGCCTTTAGTAAATAACACCCAACAGTGCTTTGTAATGTTACACAATCACGCCATTTTCAGGACTCACCACATTTCTGTCAGGGTCAGATAAAAGAAACACAAGCAGTAAATGTCACCAAAGATTTTAGTAGTTAAATTTTTTTGTTTATTTGAAAAAGGTTTCAGACATTGTCTGGCATATTGATAGCCCCCCTACCCGCAAAGTAATCAAGGTATCTAAGACGGACATCACGGGCACTCAGGGGGGGCAAGCCAGGGCGGCCACTTTCAAGCACCGTCAGGATTGGTTCATTTGGAACTCCAGCCTCAGGCCCAACTGAGCCAGCATAGTTAGCAGAATGTTGCCGTAAAAAGTTGTGTAGAACACAGCACGTCAGGATGATATGATTCAGTTTGTACTCCGCCATGTGTATGGGTGTAAGAAATAGGCGGAACCGGCTGGCCATGATTCCAAACGTGTTCTCCACCACTCTTCTCCACCCTCAGGTCCGGGGTGAGGGTCCTCATCGGGAATGGCCGCATAAGATGGTCCCCCAGCGCAAACGCTTCATCTGCAACGAAGACAAATGGGAGTCCTTCCAAATTGTCTTCTGGAGGTGACAAGTCCAAGCTGCCATTCTGGAGACACCTGTAGAACTCCTGGGCGATGACTCCACCATCTGACATCCGGCCATTCTTCCCCTCGTCCACATACAGGAACTCGTAAGTAGCCGACACCACAGCCAACATCACAATACTATTGAACCCCTTATAGTTGAAATAGTATGACCCCGAATTGAGTGGTGGGACGATGTGGATGTGTTTCCCATCAATTGCCTCTCCGCAGTTAGGAAAGTCCCACCGCTGGGCAAAGTGGGAGGCCACAGTCTGCCATTCCTGTGGCGTGGAAGGAAACTGTGGAGTCAAACAAGAAAAACAAATTAGTAATTTTGCACATAAACAGGGAAAGCAGATTAGACACAAACATTCTTGGCCAACATCAAGATAACATTTATTTGAGGGAGTTTTTAAAGAACAAAGTATAAGGTACACCTATCAAATCCCCCCCCCCCCTCTCATGGGCCATTTCTAACATTTTTTGGGGGGGGAGCTCTTGGACAGGTAACCCTCTCCACTTCATTGAGAGATGAATGCCTAAACAATGGGTATTACTTTGGCCAGCCCCTCCTTAGTTAACACTATTGGCAGCCCACTGGACAGGTAAGAAGTGTCATAATACAAAGATATAAATACACATTGTACACATTTGAGCACATTTGGAAATTCTACTATTACCTATCAAGATAATAATAGGATACAAAAACTTTAAACAGTACCATTTGAAAGTATACAGGCAGGCCCTTGCACTACATGCTTTGGGTAATTCATCCATAAATCTGACCACAAAAGAGATGGCTATAGTGTGTATGGGTTTGGCAAAGTCACCAGATAGATGATTGAGGATAGATATAGAATTGTTAGCAGCTGACTTAGCAGTTGGTGGGAGGGAGGGTTCCAAATGATTTGGGGACCCCAAAAGAAAAAGCCTCTGGCACTCTGCCTGAATGTAAAGCACAAATCACATTTAAAAACATTTTAGGGGTTTTTTGGGGTAAAGCACTACTATGGAGCTGATAAAATACATTGTTAAGTGACTACATGAGGTGAATATAGGGCCAGGAGACCATGCTGGGGAGGTAAGTGAAGGCAAATATGTATGAAGGACAAAAAAATATTTACATAAAAATCCAGCATGCATGAGGACAAAGGGGACATTCACAGCATATTACAATCATGGTAGTTAGGGGATGAGGAAAGAAATACAATATATTATCAAACATTAAATACAATAAAATGTGATATTAAAGGATAGAAATCATACCATAATATACTCCTTCTGCAGGACCTGGATGATGGCAGAACAGGTCTCTGGGTTAATGATCCCCAGAGCCTGGGGGGAGATGCCTGTCGAGAACTTGAGGTCCTGCAGGCTTATCCCCGTCGCCAAGTACCGCAGGGTGGCGATGAGCCTCTGCTCCGGAGTGATGGCTTGCCTCATGCAGGTATCCTGCTTGCTGATATAGGGGGTCAGCAAAGCCAACAAACGCTGAAATACGGGGTCCGTCATCTGGAGAAAGTTCCTGAAATCATCAGGATTATTCTCACGGATTTTACAGAGCAAAGGCATATGACAGAACTGGTCATGCTGAAACAACCAATTCTTGGTCCATGAACTCCTCCCCACCCTGTTCATGGACTGGACTTGTGTCAAGGTCAGGACCCCAGCACCAAGCCCCCGCACAGCACGAACTCTACGAGGAGTACGTATACGCAACATGGCTAGAAAACGGTCGGCTGCTCAGACCGAAGTAACAGAACGCACTGAAGAACAGCAAGGCCTGTGAAGAGCGACCTGAAAAACAGTAACGAACGAACAAGAACACAATGACAAGAGTCAATGGTAACTCGCTGCATGCACTGAAGAGCAGATACAAACCCACAAGCACAAACTGAACAGCAGAAAACGATCTGAAAACCACGAGTCTGAAAAAGCGTGAATCGTCTCTCACCAAACTTTTACTAACACGAGATTAGCAAAAGGAGCCCAAAGGGTGCCGCGCTTGGTTCTGAACTGGCCTTTTCTAGTCTCGTCGTACGTGGTGAACGTCTCCGCGTTCTTGGCGATCGGAAATTCTGACAACTTTGTGCGACTGTGTTATCGCAAAACAAGTTTGAGCCAACATCCGTCGGAAAAAAATCAATGGATTTTGTTGTCAGAATGTCCGATCAATGTCCGATCGTGTGTACAGGGGCATAAGTGTTATTCCTTTAGCAGTGATGCAAATAAATTTACAAACCGCACTATAAGAAGATTCTTTTCCCCTTCTTGATATATGTGACTTACCATACCCATGCCCGGTGGGTGTGTATCTTTGTGGGCTGTTTCTCTTTTCTTGGAGGATACATCTCTGCCTTACATGCTCATTATACTCTAAAAAAAGCGTGCAACCACAAATTAATTCATATACAGTGAGATTAACTAATTATGAACATATAACACCTAAATGGCATATATTAATATATATAACTGTATACAAAACAGTGATACATTACAGTGAAAAATGGTGAAAAATAAAAACGCTACCCAAAAATTCCCATGTGAACAGTGATATGCACCCCAAAAAGGTTTCACAAAAAGGTTTCACAAATCTTACAAAAGAATCTATAACATTAGTGCTCCGATGCAAACAAAGTCCATTGTAAGTAATAATGTGAGTATGAAAATTCTAAATATTCAACAACCTATAGTGCTATATTATGAACAAAAGTTCATAAGCTTCAGGGAGAAAGAGCCTGGATTTAAAGCCTGGTCTGAGGCAAAGTCTGCTTGGGCCCTGGAAGGTGGCTTCACACCATAAATGGGGACATTTATCAATTGTCGCAAATAATGCCAAACAGGAGCTGAGAGACAGGTCGTGTGATAGATTTATTAAAGGAGAAGTACAGGAGGAGGAAGCATCTACCTAGATAAGTATGATTCATAAATAAAATTCCTGTACTTCTCTTTTAATTACCCAACATCTCCTCTTTCCTGCTATCTGGCCCATATGACAATTAGGCTTTATTCACATGGTGCATATGTGTCTATACCCAGTGTGATGGCCGTTAGGGATGAGCTTCGTGTTCGAGTCGAACCCATGTTCGACTCGAACATCGGCTGTTCGATCGTTCGTCGAATTGCGAATGATATGGGCCGTTTGCGCCAAATTGGTGTGGCGCGTCACGGCCCATAATTCACTGCGGCATCGCAGTGCATTGCTGGCTGATGATTGGCCAAGCATGCACTATGACCCGCATGCTTGGCCAATCACAGCGCCGCCTGAACAGAGAGCCGTAATTGGCCAAAGCCAAGGAGGCTTTGGCCAATTATGGCTCAGGGGATTTAGTACACGCCCCACACTATATAAGGCCGCCTGCACGACGGCCCTGTGTAGTGTGTGTTCCGGCGTTCATTGAGAGAGAGAGAGAGACAGACGGTGACATTTGATTTGAGTTAGATAGATTAGGCAGAACAGTCAGTCAGTTAGTTGCACTTACAGTGTATTGTGTATATATATGCATCCCAGGTGTTGCATATATATATATAGGTAAAAATAAATACTGCGCTTACACTAATTGGCATAAGCTGCGACTAGAAAGTAGTAAACCATAAATCATATAAATATCAAAAAGTCGCGCTAGAAACTGAGGGTGACAACAGGAGGTGTCAAAAAAATCTCATAAAAATATGAGGGTGAGTGATGATCACTGAGTGAATGATAGAAAATTTTGTGCTTATCAATGTAATTAAACACTGTGAAAATAAAAGATAAATCTGAAAATGACAATTAGTTGATGGGACACAGATATTGACCACTATGTCCGAAAAGAGTAATCAATAATAAGTGACACAATCACTAACAGATGAATATCTCAAAATAACAGAAAAAGTGATAATGTGACACATCTATGGAAACTATACCATAATTCATATATAAAAACAATTTAGAGATGAAGAAAAATAAACCCAAAAAAAGTCCATAACTCCCTGGAAGGGAGCAGCAGAGGAGGGGGATATTTCCATTTATGCTGATGTGAGTTGGAGAGAGTCCCTGGATTTGGACGCGAAGCGCCTGTTTTAAAGATCCCTGGCTGGGGTTGCAGCCATCCGCCCTTTAGGTCTCCTGTTAGTAAGAGACCAATTCCATCTGGTAAGAGGCAGCATTTTTATTAAGAGGTGGAGGTCTATCTGCGCACTCTACTGTCATCACAGCAAGTTTATGTTCCATTTTCACAGAGCACTTGGAGACAAACTTGGTTTCATGCATGTCATCTAGCATGGATGGACTTTAATCATTATTTTTTCATTTGAGTTATGGACTTTTTTTGGGTTTATTTTTCTTCATCTCTATATTGTTTTTATATATGAATTATGGTATAGTTTCCATAGATGTGTCACATTATCACTTTTTTTGTTATTTTGAGATATTCATCTGTTAGTGATTGTGTCACTTATTATTGATTACTCTTTTCGGACATAGTGGTCAATATCTGTGTCCCATCAACTAATTGTCATTTTCAGATTTATCTTTTATTTTCACAGTGTTTAATTACATTGATAAGCACAAAATATATATATATATACACTGTATTCAGTTTAGCTAGATCCGTTCTTGTTATCTTCCTACTGACAGGCAGGCTTGTCTTGTTACAGTATTTACAGCTACCTGAAGAAAATTACTGGTGTTCCTTTGATCCTATTAGTACCACAGTCAGGCAGCTAGACTATTTATAGTTAGTGCAGTGCGTCCTGCTCACAGTGTTCAGCTAGATCCGTTCCTGTTATCTTCTTACTGACAGGCAGGCTTGTCTTGTTACAGTATATACAGCTACCTGAAGAAAATTACTGGTGTTCTTTTGATCCTATTAGTACCACAGTCAGGCAGCTAGACTATTTACAGTTAGTGCAGTGCGTCCTGCTCACAGTGTTCAGCTAAACCTACAAGATAGTGTGGTGCGTCCACCTCACAGTGTTCAGCTAGATCCGTTCCTGTTATCTTCTTACTGACAGGCAGGCTTGTCTTGTTACAGTATATACAGCTACCTGAAGAAAATTACTGGTGTTCTTTTGATCCTATTAGTACCACAGTCAGGCAGCTAGACTATTTACAGTTAGTGCAGTGCGTCCTGCTCACAGTGTTCAGCTAAACCTACAAGTTAGTGGGGTGCGTCCTGCTCACAGTGTTCAGCTAAACCTACATGTTAGTGTGGTGCGTCCACCTCACAGTGTTCAGCTAAACCTACAAGTTAGTGCAGTGCGTCCTGCTCACAGTGTTCAGCTAGATCCGTTCCTGTTATCTTCCTACTGACAGGCAGGCTTGTCTTGTTACAGTATATAGAGCTACCTGAAGAAAATTACTGGTGTTCTTTTGATCCTATTAGTACCACAGTCAGGCAGCTAGACTATTTACAGTTAGTGCAGTGCGTCCTGCTCACAGTGTTCAGCTAAACCTACAAAAGTTAGTGGGGTGCGTCCTACTCAGTGTTCAGCTAAACCTTCAAGTTAGTGCGGTGCGTCCACCTCACAGTGTTCAGCTAAACCTACAAGTTAGTGCAGTGCGTCCTGCTCACAGTGTTCAGCTAGATCCGTTCCTGTTATCTTCTTACTGACAGGCAGGCTTGTCTTGTTACAGTATATACAGCTACCTGAAGAAAATTAATGGTGTTCTTTTGATCCTATTAGTACCACAGTCAGGCAGCTAGACTATTTACAGTTAGTGCAGTGCGTCCTGCTCACAGTGTTCAGCTAAACCTACAAGTTAGTGGGGTGCGTCCTGCTCACAGTGTTCAGCTAAACCTACAAGTTAGTGGGGTGCGTCCTGCTCACAGTGTTCAGCTAAACCTACAAGTTAGTGTGGTGCGTCCACCTCACAGTGTTCAGCTAAACCTACAAGTTAGTGTGGTGCGTCCACCTCACAGTGTTCAGCTAAACCTACAAGTTAGTGGGGTGCGTCCTGCTCACAGTGTTCAGCTAAACCTACAAGTTAGTGGGGTGCGTCCACCTCACAGTGTTCAGCTAAAGCTACCTGTAGAAGGTTGGTGGTGTTCTCATACTACAGGCAGGCAGTTGATTTTGCTAGCTGCAGTATCAGTACATATATATATATATATATATACATATCCCAGCTTAGTGCAGCTACAGGCCATTAGTATGTCTGGAAGGCCAAGAAGGAGAGGCAGACAGTCACAAGCCAATAAGAGAGGGCAAGCAGGCTCTGTGTCCAGTGCTGGTCATGGAGACGGTGCATCCTCATCAGCATGTGGCCGTGGGACACGCTTGGGCTTTTTTTCGGCAGCTGGCTGTGTTGAGCCACAACATGCGGAAGACTTGGTTGAGTGGATGACCAAGCCGTCCTCATCCTCCTCATCCTCTCTCACCCATGCCCAGGGTACTTTGTCTGGCAAAGCAGCGGCCTCTTCCCTCGGCTCAATGTCATCAGTGACTCCTTCCCTAGCCCCACCATGTCTCCTGAGGAGTCCCTCGAACTGTTTGACCACAGTGTTGGGCACATGCTCCAGGAGGATGCCCAGCGTTTGGAAGGCTCTGATGATGATACTGAGCTCGATGAAGGCAGTAACATGAGCGCAGACAGAGGGGGTGCTCAAGAAGGACAGCAATCTGGCAGTCATGCTCCCCCTGCTGCAGCATACTGCCAGGTTTGCTCCAGTGATGAGGTCACTGACTCAACGTGGGTGCCTGATAGGAGAGAGGAGGAGGAGGAGGAGGCGGCACATCACCAACGAGGCAGGATGCCCTTCAGGGGCCAGCCTAAGGGCAGCACATTGACTGCATCACACCCCAAAGCTCCACATGTGCAGGGCGCTGCAGTCTCTGCGCATTATTCAAAAAGTTCTTTGGTGTGGGCCTTTTTTGAGACGAGTGCATCAGATTGCACCTCTGCTATTTGCAACATATGTCTCAAGCGTATCTCGCGTGGCCAAAACATCTCCCGCTTGGGTACCACATGCTTGACCAGACATATGTTGACCTGCCATGCAGTTCGTTGGCAAGCGTATCTAAAAGACCCACACCAAAGAACAAAGAGGACCTCTCCTTGCTCCTTATCAGCTGAGATCTCCAACCCCACTATACCTTCAGTCCTCTCTGAGACCTGCACTGAGAGGAATGAAGGTGTAGAATTAGGTGTGTCACAGCCAAGTACTTGTGGGCAATCTGCTTTTGGTACACCGACGTCAGATTGTACCAGGCAAATTTCCCTGCCCCAGCTGCTGCACCGCTGAAAGAAGTTTGCTCCCAGCCATCCACATGCGCAGTGGTTGAATGCTAGCTTGGCAAAATTGCTAGCACTTCAACTGCTGCCTTTTCAGTTGATAGACTCTGCCCCCTTCCGTGAGTTTGTGGAATGTGCGGTTCCTCAGTGGCAGGTACCTAAATGCCACTTTTTCTCCCGGAAGGCGATTCCGGCTCTCTACCGGCATGTGGAAGGCAATGTCCATGCCTTGCTGGACAGGGCGGTCAGCGGTAAGGTGCATATTACCGCTGACTCATGGTCCAGCAGGCATGGACAGGGACGTTACTTAAGTTTCACGGCGCATTGGGTGACTCTGCTGGCAGCTGGGAAGGATGCAGGACAAGCTGCAGTAGTGTTGGAGGTTGTTCCGCCACCACGCCTCCAAAATGCTAATGATTGTGACACACCTCTCTCCTCCACCCCCTCCTCTTCTTCTTCCTCCATGGCCTCTTCCTGTGCTTTGTCCTCGGAACCAGCGGTGCTCCGTAGCCATTCAAGGGGCTACGCAAGTACGCAGGCCAAAAGATGCCATGCGGTGCTTGAGCTGGTGTGCTTGGGGGACAGGAGCCACACTGGGGCAGAGGTTCTGTCAGCTCTGCAGGGGCAGGTTCAGAGGTGGTTGACGCCACGCCAACTTAAGGCAGGAATGGTGGTTTGCGACAATGGCACCAACCTCCTCTCTGCCCTCCGACAGAGACAAATGACCCATATGCCCTGTTTGGCTCACGTCCTTAACTTGGTGGTGCAGCGGTTCTTGGGCAGGTACCCGGGCTTACAGGAAAGTCTGTGTGCATTTCCGACGGTCATATAATGCCAGTGCTCGGCTGAAGGACCTCCAAAAGGAGTTTAACCTGCCCAAGAACCGCCTAATCTGTGACATGCCCACCAGGTGGAACTCAACGTTGGCCATGCTGCAGCGGCTGCACACGCAGCAGAGGGCCATCAATGAGTACCTGTGCGACTATGGCACCAGGACAGGGTCAGGGGAGCTTGATTTTTTTTCCCCACGCCAGTGGGCCATGATCAGGGATGCATGCACTGTCCTGTCACCATTTGAGGAGGCCACGAGGATGGTGAGCAGTGACAGTGTATGCATCAGTGACACTGTCCCCCTTGTCCACCTGTTGGAGCACACGCTGCGTGGAATAATAGACAGGGCACTTGAGGCAGAACAGAGGCAGGAAGAGGAGGACTTCCTTAGCTCTCAAGGCCCCCTTTATCCAGACAGTGTTTCTGCATGCCCGCCGATCACACAGGAAGAGGAGGAGGAGGAGGAGGAGGAGGAGGAGGAAGATTGTGTCAGTATGGAGGTGGAGCCTGGCACTCAGCATCAGCAGCAGTCTTTAAGGGATCAGTCCCAAGAAACATATGGACTTGTACGTGGCTGGGAGGAGGTGGCTGCGGACCATGTCGTCCTTAGTGACCCAGAGGACTCCGGACTGAATGCCTCAGCAAACCTACGCTGCATGGCCTCCCTGATCCTGCAAAGCCTGCGTAAGGATCCTCGTATTCGTGGTATCAAGGAGAAGGACCAATACTGGCTGGCAACCCTCCTTGATCCACGTTACAAGGGTAAGGTTGCGGACCTTATCTTGCCATCGCAGAGGGAGCAGAGGATGAAACATCTTCGGGAGGCCTTGCAGAAAGGTCTGTGCAACGCGTTCCCAGAGACTGGGAGGTTACAAACTCCTGTTTCTGGACAACGTGTTGCTGAGGCTTCGGTCAGTCAAAGAAGGAGCGGTGGAGAAGGTGGCAATCTGACCGATGCGTTCAGACAATTTTTTGGTCCGCAGCCCCAAGGTATGATCGGTTCCAGCAACCATCGCCAGCGTCTGTTTTACATGGTGCAGGAATACCTAGGGGCAAGATCAGACTTGGACACCTTTCCCACCGAAAATCCTCTGGGTTACTGGGTCTTGAGGATGGATCACTGGCCAGAGCTTGCACAGTATGCAATTGAGCTACTTGCCTGTCCTGCATCCAGCGTTCTTTCGGAACGCACATTCAGTGCTGCTGGAGGCTTTGTAACCGATCACAGGGTGCGTCTGTCCACCGACTCGGTCGATCGACTGACCTTCATAAAAATGAATCAGTCTTGGATCACCACCAGCTACCAAGCACCTGATGCTGATGTAACCGAATAATTTTTTTTAAAATCTCAGATCCCTTCAAAGACTGCCTATGCTGATGCTGAGTGACTATCCCTGAGTAATTATCCTCTTCCTCCTCAATCATCACGCTGATAGCTTGAAAGAACATTTTTGGTTCTGGGCACCACCACCAATGCCTAAGGCACAGTTTTTCAGCCCCTGTTTAACAGGGGCGTGTGATTACAATTTTTGATGCAATACTTTACAGCAGGGCTCGTTCCTGCATTCCAACTAGAGTGTCTGTGAGGGGTTGCAGTGTTGTGGCACCAGCACCAGTGCCTAAGGCCCAATTTTTCTGCCCCTGTTTAACAGGGGCGTGTAATTACAATTTTTGATGCAATACTTTGCAGCAGGGCTCGTTCCTGTGTTCCAACTAGAGTGTCTGTGAGGAGTTGCAGTGTTGTAGCACCAGCACCAGTGCCTAAGGCCCAATTTTTCTGCCCCTGTTTAACAGGGGCGTGTAATTACAATTTTTGATGCAATACTTTGCAGCAGGGCTCGTTCCTGCGTTCCAACTAGAGTGTCTGTGAGGGGTTGCAGTGTTGTAGCACCAGCACCAGTGCCTAAGGCCCAATTTTTCTGCCCCTGTTTAACAGGGGCGTGTAATTACAATTTTTGATGCAATACTTTGCAGCAGGGCTCGTTCCTGCGTTCCAACTAGAGTGTCTGTGAGGGGTTGCAGTGTTGTAGCACCAGCACCAGTGCCTAAGGCCCAATTTTTCTGCCCCTGTTTAACAGGGGCGTGTAATTACAATTTTTGATGCAATACTTTGCAGCAGGGCTCGTTCCTGCATTCCAACTAGAGTGTCTGTGAGGGGTTGCAGTGTTGTGGCACCAGCACCACCACCACCACCACCACCACCAAAGGCCCAATTTTTCTGCCCCTGTTCAACAGGGGCATGTAATTACAATTCTTGATCTAATATTTCACAGCAGGGCCCATTTCTGCACCCACCAAGAGCGAGTGAGGACTTACAGTGTTGTGGCACCAGCACCATCACCACCACCACCAAAGGCCCAGTTTTTCTGCCCCTGTTCAACAGGGGCATGTAATTACAATTCTTGATCTAATATTTCACAGCAGGGCCCTGTGAGGGCTTACGTTGTTGTGGCCACAACAACACCTAAGGGCCAAATTTATGCTGAGTATATAGGGCAGGCCCCTACTTTCAAACATCTAACTTACAAACGACTCCTACTTGCAAACGGAAGGAGACAACAGGAAGTGAGATGAAATCTACCCCTAGGAAGGGAAATTCTCTCCTGTAAGAGTTAATATGGGAAAAACATTTCTCCTTTCCACTGATGCTTTCCAATCCTTGTTCCACAAAAAACCCCAAATTTTCAAAAAACATTTGTCAATGGGACAAAAAGTGAGGTGAAATCTTCTAAAGAGGAGGAAAGACAGCAAAACAAATGTCACAGGGGTGATAACCCTTCCCTATGTTTTCCAAAAAGCTTAAAAAAGATTTTTTGGCTGGAGCTAAACACGTTAAAAATGTACCCGTTCAAAATGACAAACAGATTCTACTTAACAACAAACCTACAGTCCCTGTCTTGTTTGCACCGCCTGTATACTGCTGTTCAGAGTATATAGAGCCTTGTGGCCCCACACCTTTCCTTATTTTAATTTGGGTGCGGGGTTCCCCTTAATATCCATACAAGACCCAAAGGGCCTGGTAATGGACTGGGGGGTACCCATGCCATTTGTCTCACTGATTTTCATCCATATTGCCAGGACCCGACATTACATTAAACCCGCAAGCAGTTTTAAATGAGATTTTTTCCTTTAAAAATGACATTTGGTGCAGGGACTGTTCTAAACACGGGAAACACGCGCCACTTTACAGGCATACTATAGACACCCCCCAAGTACGATATTTAAAGGAATATTTCACTTTTTTTTTTTTACTTTAACCATCATTAAAATCACTGCTCCCGAAAAAACGGCCGTTTTTAAAAGTTTTTTTTGCATTGATACATGTCCCCTGGGGTAGGACCCGGGTCCCCAAATCCTTTTTAGGACAATACCATGCAAATTAGCCTTTAAAATGAGCACTTTTGATTTTGAACGTTCAGGTCCCATAACGTTCGTGCGAATTTTCGGTCCGTTCGCAGGTTCTGGTGCGAACCGAACCGGGGGGTGTTCGGCTCATCCCTAATGGCCGTGTACCGCATGGGGATGCATGATGTTCTGTTCATCCCTGTGCAGGCAGTCCAGTCAAAGTCAATTGGGACTCAGAACCTGCATAGACATAGTTGAATGTCAAAATTTGACATGCAGACAGGAAGGGATGCATGTATCCAAATGCATAGTGTCTCCATTCGGATCTGTGCACCACTTCTAAAGGTGAAGCTCTCTGGTGGATGCAGATACAGCAAAAAGTGGCTCAGCATACAGGACCTGTCTCAGCACCTGTCTAATTAAAGCCCTTAGGGGAATTTATCAAAACTAGAGCAGACAGAATCTGAAGCAGCTGTGCATGGCAACCAATCAGCTCATAGCTTTCAGTTTTAAAGCTGAACAAGCTGAAGATAGAAGCTGATTGGTTGCCATGCACAGCTGCTCCAGATTCTCCAGGCCGCTCTTCCCGGGCCTCCCATCCCATGGAGAGACCCGAGCCACCATCCGGCACATCCGTCACCTAGGCTGAGACCAGAACAAAGCCTGATTCGGCTTTGATCATGTCTCCGATGAATAATCCTGGAATCGACATCACGACGTAAAAAATAAATAATAAGAAAATAAAAAATACATTTTTTTAAAGCACCCCCGTCCCCGCGTGCTCACGCAGCAAAAAAAACACATATGTAAGTTACGCCCGCAAATGTAAACCATGTTCAAATCACACATGTGAGGAAAGTGGGTGTATACAGCTATATATATACTATATATATATACTATACTATATATACAGTGATGATGGCGGAAGGTGAAGGAAGATGGTGGGTGCATAAAGCTGTATACACTACAGTCAGGCAAGATGATGTAGTAAGGTCTCAGTCTCTGCTCTCTCTCCTCCGGGCCAGCCGATCTCTGTGTACACATACCCCACTCCCCCAGCCGCGTGATCACGCCTGGGTCCAGTCTGCACTGCCACGCACAAAGACTTATGTGGTGGAGAGAAGCAGGGAATTGTGTACGCCTGTGAGGAGTGGCGGGCGGTGGCTGTAAGTGGGAAATTGAATGAGCATTCTGAATGGCATTGCTGCGCTGAGGCCCGCGGGCGGCACTGAGACGGCCGTGCTGCTTAGCTTACCCTGTCCAGTTTGGCAGGATGTGCTCTGCTTCCACCATCTGAGTGAGTGGTGGGTAACCGGAAGTGATGGTTCCGAGAAAAGCACCGCCTACTGTCCTCCGGACCCGCCAATCAGAAACAAACAACCATAGGAATCAATGTAGAGTTGGAGTGTTCCGGATGCATAGCTTGCACCTCGATGACACTCTAAAGACCGCCCAATTAAGCTTTTCAGCTGCAACTACCTGATTGCAACAGTCAAGCTTTCCACATATCAGCTCAGTGTCCAGATGCACTTAAAGGACCACTTTTTTTTCATGTCTAGCTTTGGGGGGGGGGGGGGGGGTGCCCATGCAGCCCCTATTGGTGGACCGCCACTGGTCTCCATGGCAGCATTTGTATTGGACAGCTTGAAACAATGATGCTTTACCATTGGTCCAAGGCTCCAAGTTGTCCATTGAGCTCAGTGCCTCTGACAAGAGGTCAGAGGCACTGTGAACTCATCCTCTCAGTCTGCTGCAAACAGCGTGTGCCAGCTTGTATTTAAACTGGCCACGCTGTATGTAGCTATGTTCTGTGCAAGGAGCCTCTTATCTCCCTAACCATACGTGCTAGGAGCCCCAAATTTTTACCAGTGATGGGGTAGGACTTCGGCTACCTACCCCCCAAATGTATCTGTGTCTCTGTGACTCCAGGTCATTAAGCTACAACCCTCAAAGCTCAATTGTTTTATTATTGTTTTTTTTTTCATGTTCATGGCAGGTGAGTCTCTGTCTCACATGCCTCCCCTGACTGCATGCCCCTGTATCCTACTGTATCCCTTCCCTATCCAAGTTCTCCAAATAAACAAAAACAAAACCCCTAGACTGGTCATTGGAGATAACGAGCAGAAGTGTGTGCACCTGGCTGTGGGAAATACCCTATAACTGGCTGCGTATTAAACTTCTGCGGGGGTAGCATAAATATTGTCTTTTTGGGAATTATTCTAATCCATGTCAAATCCCAGTTCAAGCATTCAAGTCAGATTATCACTGTTTATTGCACACTGACAATGCTACACCTATCCTGTTTAGAAAAGCATAGTTAAAGTGGTATTAAACCCAAAACCAAAAATGTATTATATTGCAGCTTACCAATCATTAGATGTGGTAGCTGCATCAGCTTTCTTTTTTTTGGCTATTTTCCCTCTGGTTTCAACTGGTGACCTGGTCAGTATCATACCTCCTGTATTAGTGAGACACAATTCTGGAGGAATGGGCCAAAGAAGGCACCACAGACCGCAGCATGATCAGTCTGGGAGGGAGGGTAGTGATAAATGTATTAGCTGATTTGGAACCACTAACAAATTGAAACCAAACTCCAGCTCACACTTGATAAGCAGTCACAGCAAACAGTTCTTTTTCCTTTTGGGATAAAGGTTTTCCATGAATAAATAAAAGCTGATCATTTTAAGTATCCCTACCAGTGTTATGCAGTTTATCGTATCCATTTAAACTGATATTTTCTACAGGAGAGCTTGTGCTGTGAAAAACAACAGACTTGCTGGCTGGATTACCAGATGAAAATAGAAAAAAAGAAAGCCTAAAAAGGGAAACTATTACAGCCATCACATCTAAGAATTGGTAAGCTGCAATATAGTAAATGTTTGCTTTTGAGTTTAATGGTACTCTAAAGATACACTATATTGCCAAATGTATTGAGACGCCTGCCTTTACACGCACATAAACTTTAATGGCATCCCAGTCGTAATCCGTAGAGTTCAATATTGAGTTGGCCCACCTTTGCAGCTATAACAACTTTGACTCTTCTGTGAAGGCTGTCCACAAGGTTTAGGAGTGTGTCTATGGGAATGTTTGACCATTCTTCCAGAAGTGCATCTGTGAGGTCAGGCACTGATGTTGGACGAGAAGGCATGGCTTGCAGTCTTCTCTCTAATTCATCCCAAAGGTGTTCTATCGGGTTGAGGTCAGGACTCTGTGCAGGCCAGTCCACCACCTCAAACTCGCTCATCCAAACTATATTGCCAAAAGCATTGGGTCACCCCTCCAAATCATTTGGTGGAGGGGGCATTATGGTGTGGTGTTGCTTTTCAGGGGTTGGGCTAGGCCCCTTAGTTCCAGTAAAGGGGACACTTAAACCATCAGCATACCAAGACATTTTGGACAATTTCATGCTCCCAACTTTGTGGGAACAGTTTGGGGATGGCCTTTAGATCTATTTATCCTTTATTATATACATTTTATTGTGATGTCATTTATTGCTATGCACTTTATATATGTTTAAGTCACTTTATTATGTGTGAATAGATTTGACCGCACAAGATCACTTTTATCTTACATTTCATATTGGTGTAGTGTGAACACTTTTTAGATTTTGTTGCTATCTTTATAGATATCATCACACATTTTTACGTTGTGCACACTTACTGTATTTACTCAACAGTAGCGTGAAGGACATATCCACTTTTATTTCATTGAGATACAGGAAACCTCCAAATATCCTGGCACTACACACCGATCCGCTTGCTGAGCTGGTAGGGCTGTATTCTGAAGTCCCTCAGAGGCTGGCGATCCTGCTCCGCGCCGTGTAAGCCGCAGTCTTTTGGACACACAACACAGACCTCCCTGCTGGTTGTTGAATGGCATCCTGAGAGACCGAAAGCAGGCCACGCCTGTCCTTTTATCTGTTTACCCTGCAGGCTGTTCTGTGACTTGTCATTGTGGGTCTCTGGTTCCCAAACTGAGTTAACAACATGAGTCACTTCCTCCTCAAACTACACATCCTGCAATGCATAACTGTTTGCACTCTTAATTAAAGAAAAGGTCCTGACAAAGTTTTAGCGGTCACTAGAGGGAGCCAAACCCTTGCTTAAGAAACAGTACATTACTTAGCAGGATAGCTTTGGTAGCAAACCCCTGCGCTACATATGCAACAGTAAAAATAGCAATTACCAACACGAAAGTGTATTTAAATTGCTGGGAAAAATTACAACTCCCAGCTACTTGATTCTGTTTGTAAACAATATGTCCAGGATTCTATTAATCTATACCAGACCCTCAGCTTAGATAAGGGTCTGGTATAGATGATAATGGGGAACCCCAACACAAAACAAAATTACACAGGGTTCCCCTCTAATTTATACCAGGCCTTTAAGGTCTGGTATGAATTTAAAGGGGTACACCACAAAATGAAAATGGGTTAGATCTTCCCCATATTTTAAGGGGGAACCCCATGCAAAAATACAAAAATCCTTAGCAGACCCCTATCTGAGCAGGCAGGAAAGGGGCCATGAACATTCACCCCCCCTCCTCAGCCCCTTGTGAACCATACTAGGCAACATGAAATCAACATGGCCAAAGTTTTATGGAAGAGGC
Source organism: Aquarana catesbeiana (assembly GCF_042186555.1). Lineage (NCBI taxonomy): Eukaryota > Metazoa > Chordata > Amphibia > Anura > Ranidae > Aquarana > Aquarana catesbeiana. The sequence goes on from NC_133327.1 coordinate 585,475,007, forward strand.
CTTTGTCCTTATCAACATGTTGAGGGCATGTGACCTGCCCTTTCAGGAGCATTACTCAATCAACCCCCCCCCCCCCCCACACACACACACACACACACACATTTTTACTGGCCTGCCAAGCTGCATGCTAAAAAAAGGGTCTGGATATTTGAGAACCTCATGCTTAATTTTTTACATTTTTTTTTTCAAAAAAATTTTATTAAAGTTTTCGGGTAAACAGTAATACAGAGACAAAACATTTCAGTGTATATTTATTGTATACAAGTTGTTATATAAAAGGTATTAAGATAATCTAGCATAGTTGTTTCGGAGTAAGAAATCTAGTTAACAAGTTTTTAACCAATACGTATATAAGGTATATCCTGTTTGTATTCATTTGGTGGGTGTGGGGGAATTGGTTAGAGGGTTATGAATGAAAAATGCAAGTAAACCAAATCACCCAAACACCCAAACACCCCCAATGGGAGCTAGCTGTGTTTGGGTATGGTAGGAAACTGGGAAGTTTGTAAACATATTAGTTCTGGTTTACACAGGTATATGTAGGGATTTATTTAGTGTCCAACGTGATGGAGTTGAAGCTAGTTCCACCTATGGGGTGGATAGTAAGGGAAGATTCTCAGAGGATCCCTTCTATCATGGTGAAGAGTCGGGAAGCGCGATGAGAGTTAGCGTCACCTCACCTGTAGGTGATGCCGCTAGGTTGTGGAACTGGGTTGAGGAGAAGAAGAGGAAAGAGAGAAAAGGGGGCAGAGGGGGAAAGAGGTGGTCATGGGTTGGTCAAGAGGTTGTGGAATTCGGCGGATTCCTTGAAGTGTATCCAACAGGCCCAGGTTGATTGATAGTTTGCTGGGGTTTCTTTTGTTTGATGAATAAGGCCTTCCATTTCCGCTATTTTTACCTATGCGGTGGAGCCATTCAGAAATCTTTTTTTTGTAGGCCGAATATGGTATGGAGGTGTGATGGAGGAGATATTGAGCTGGGCAATAGTCTGGAGTGCGGGTTGTAATGTGGATGGTTAATCGGTGTACTTCCTGCCAAAAGGATTGTAAGAGTGGGCATTCCCACCATATGTAAATCATGGTACCCAAAGCAAGCTCGCATCTCCAACACAGTGGTGATACACTGGGGTAATATTTGTGCAATTTATCAGGGGTCCTATACCAATTGGAATAGATTTTGTATCCATTTTCTTGGGCGATGACGTTAAGTGATCCTTTAGGGATATGCTCATATATTCGTTCCCAATCTTCCTCAGTTAGATCTATTTTGAGATTTCTTTCCCACTGCTGGCTAACTGAATTTGCTTTTGGGTTGTGACCTGTGAAAAGGAGCATGTACATGGCTGAGATCAAGTGCCTTTGAGGTTCGGTACTGGTACAGAGCGCTTCAAAGGGGGTGTAGTCTCTGTGCCATTGATCCAGGGGTTTGGAGCTATTGAGGAAGTGTCTGATTTGTAGGTATTTAAAGAAGGGAATGGCTCGGTCAGGAAATTGGGAGGAGAGGGCTGAGTATTTGATGATCTCGTTTTGCTGAAAGAGGTGCACAGCCCTTAGTGTAGTTCTTTGGCGATAATTAGTCGATTTGCCTGCCGAGAGCCCAGGAGGGAAATCGGGGGTTTTGATTCATGGGGTTCAGGGGCCCGGGTGTGGAGGCTATGTTAAATTTTTTGTATGCCCTTTGAAAGATTTGTAGGGTAGGGCCAGTTAGTGGGTGACTAATGTTGTCTTTGGGAATCGATTTCCGTTCAAGCCACGGTAGGTGAGAGATTGGTATTGGGGTGAACGAGTCTTCAATGTTTACCCAGTCTTTCATGTTTTGGTGTACATGCCAGTCTATTATGTGTGTTAGGTGACTGGACCAGTTGTATTTGAGGATAACAGGTAGGTCAACACCTCCTTTCAGTTTAGGGAGAACCAGTCTGTCCCAGTTTAGTCTGGGGGATTCGTTTATACGTAGTAAAGAATGAAGGGGGGATTCTAACTGGCAGGGTTTGAAATAGATAAAGAAGAGGGCAGGAGGCGGAGCCTAGCAGAGCAGACATGCATTGTTAGAGCTCCACACCGCTGAGGAGAGAAGAGAAGGACAAAGCGGAGCCTGCAGGCTCAAAAGGTATCCATTTGAACCTTTTTGCCCCAGGGAACAAACTGTGAAAGTTTGGGCAGGAAATATGGTACTGGGAGGAAACCGTGGCAGAAATAAAAATCACCTCACAAAAAGCTCACAGGCACTCACTGCAGCTGAAGCAGCTCCAGTCACCTCACAAGATACAGCATCAGGGCGCTCTCACAGACAGAAAATGTCACAGCAAGACTCTCCATTTGAGTCAGATACAGAACAAATCCTCTCACAAACTTCTCCACAAGCCTCCTCAGTATCCCCAGTAATATTATTACAATTTGAAAAGATGCTTCATAAGGCTTTAAAACAAACCTCAGACCAAATAACAAAAAGCCTAACCAAAGAAATAAGAGAGCTGGGAAACCGCACCGCAGCCTTAGAAATAAAAATGGATGAAATTGAAATTACAACCCAAGAAAATATAACAGAATTGGAACAATTAAAAAAAGAGAATTTAATACTTCAAACTAAGCTCAAAGATTACGAAAATAGAGCCAGACGTTCAAACTTACGCATAAGGGGAATACCTGAAACTTTGACAGACCTGCAATCTACTATTACTGCTCTATTACAAGAACTAAAGCCAGATATCCCTATTGAACGTTTAGAACTGGACAGAGTACACAGAGCCCTCACAGCCAAAAAGAAAGATGGACCCCCACGTGATATAATCACAAAATTTCATTATTACAGAACGAAAGAACAAATACTAATTGCTGCAAGAGAAAAAAAGGAACTTAATTTTCAAGGACACAATTATCAAATTTTTGCTGACCTATCCCAACTTACTATTACTAAAAGACGATCCATGAAACCCCAACTAATGGAACTGCAACGCCACAACATTATGTATCAATGGGGCTTCCCCTTTTCAGTCAGATTTAACTACCAAGGTACAATTTACAGAAGCAGATCAGCAGATGAACTACAACAAACCCTTTTAAAATTAAATCTGACAGAACCCACAAGCAGCAACACTCTCACACGCAGAAGAATGGCGTCATCTTCACCTTCAGGCAGCACCCAGAAAATTTCAGAACAAAATGGGAATCATCATTCTCACAAAAGAGGCCGTTATGCTACATCATCCATGGACCAAGAAGATTCAATGGACTGACATCCTAATTCCTGATATCTCTTCATTTATTATACCAAGAGATGGTTCTCTATAAAAAACCTATACTTATAACTGAATGTAACTGCATTCTGATAGTCACACACTGTGTGGGATCATGTTACATTCCAGTTATATTTCTTATTACTTCTGATTCATATAGCCTTAGAATATATAAGTGAAATAAGGAAATTCTTGTTCAGTTATATATTATCAGGTAATAACAATAGATTTATTACTTTTTAGGACAAATATGTTCAATAATCCAGAAGTAATGGAAGCTTTTTCTCTCTTTTCTTAAAACAAATATATTATTACCTAACTAGTTCGTAGAATTATGTTTTTGTTTATTCTAATCTGAAGCAATACAACCTCAATTTTACGAGTTAACATATCTAAACAGTTACATATGAATAAAATATGTAATTGTTTACTCTAAAAGGGTTAAAATCCCAAAATAATTCAAACTATCTTCATCAATACCAAATTTATTAACAGTACCTTTCTAACTGAATTATTTAGCCTAGGGCAAGACTAACCATATACAACCACCCTGGAATAAATAATTTCAACAAAAACTATATTCTGCACTCCAATTAATGAAACATCATTTTGATGTCTTTTGACATAGCACTTCTCTCCTGTAAGCGGAAGATCCATGTACCCCCATTAGCCCTCCTCATTCTCCCAACCATATTATGTGGGAGTGTGACGAAGGCACTTATTCCCCTGAGAGACATATTTATTCTCTTTCACGGGTAAATTGTGATTACTTGCAAAAAATAATTTATACAATGTATCATCTAATCTCATATGTTTTTTGTTTACTCTTTACTCCAGAATTCACTGGTTTCTTTTCTATCTATTCATCTCTTCAGTCCACACAGGTTGATCTGCGCAGTCAGCTCTGCATAACAAAAAGTAAGTCAAAACTATTTGATCTATTGCCATGGCACCACTGAATATACTTTCCCTGAATGTTCAGGGAATAAATGTCCCTCAAAAAAGGACCAAAGCCTTCCGTACTTTCCATAACAAGAAGGCTCACATAGTATGCCTCCAAGAAACACACTTCACCAAAGATTCTACTCCAAAATATATTTCTCCTTTTTATCCACAAATTTACACGGCTTCTGCCTGTACCAAGCAAAGGGGAACTCTAATTGCATTTCACCGATCCACACCATTCACCTTATCATCAGAAATTAAAGACCCAGAAGGTAGATACCTGATACTCATGGGTTATATAATGGATACAGCAATCACGGTGATTTCCTACTACGCTCCTAACAAACAACCTACACCATTCCTCTCACATCTATTACAAGTGATTAATACACACAAAATAGGAACAGTGATAATGTGTGGGGATTCGAACCAGGTCCTCCTCCCATTTCTAGATAAATCACCTTTTACACCATCCAAAATAACCTCTAGATTACCTTTTTCTCAACTTCTTTCCAAATACAATCTGGTAGATTCATGGAGAGAAAGTAACCCAATGAAAAAGAAATTCACTTATTTCTCACACCCTCATCAAACCTTCACCAGAATAGATCATATTTTTCTAACAATAGGAATGATACCAGAAATTATTGCATCAGATATAATTCCGATTCCGTGGTCTGACCATAATGCAGTATACACTACTATAGCCTCAGCCATACCAAAAGCGCATGACCCAACGTGGTACTTACCGGACATAATGCTCAAACACCCACTACATCAGATGGCCATTGAACAAGCTTTAAAGGAATACATATCAATTAATAATACAACAGACATCTCCCCAATAACACTGTGGGAAGCTCATAAGCCTGTCTTGCGTGGTACAATACAAAGACAAATGGCACTATTTAAACGGGAACGCAAAAATCTAGCAAAAAAACTAGAACTCAATTTTAATGCAGCCTACATATCATTTCAAGATAATCCATCTCAGAGTACAAAATCTCATCTGGAAAAATCTAGATTGGAATACGATCTATTTCTCACTGAATCAGTTGATAAATCCCTCAAACGCTCCAAACACAATTTCTACATGAATACAAACAAACCAGGTACATATTTGGCTCGGGCATTAAATTCAACTAACAAATCTTTCAAACCAATACGTTTGAAATTATCAAAAAATGTTTACTCTTGTAATCCAGTTAAAATAGTCCATAAATTTCACTCACATCTCGCAACTTTATACAAGACAAACAATGAATTTAATCCTACAGAAGCTGAATCCTTCTTCTCAAAAATAACCTTACCTGAGTTATCTCAGAATCAAAAAAGCAGTTTGGATGAGCCTATAACTATAGATGAAGTTGCTAACGCCATAAAAGACCTAAAACTTAACAAAAGACCAGGCCCAGACGGCTACTCGGCTTTATACTATAAAACATTCTCAGAAATACTCTCTCCCATTCTCACTGAAACTTTTAACAAACTTCTAGATGGACATTCTTTTCGGCAAGAAACACTAATGGCAATTGTTTGTATGATCCCAAAACCCCTTTCTGATGATACTTCCTGTGTGAATTATAGGCCTATCTCACTGTTAAACCTCGATATTAAATTATTAGCAAAAATAATAGCAAAACGCCTCAATAGCATTATAGGAAAATTAATACATAGAGATCAAGTAGGCTTCATGCCAAATAGACAGGCAGGCGATAATATACGCAGGGCAGTGTTATTGGCACATATTGCTAAAAAACGGAAAATCCCTTTATGTTTTCTATCTCTCGATATTAAGAGGGCATTTGACACAGTATCCTGGCAATATATGCAATATTCATTACAAAAATGGGGTTTTGGACCCCACTTTTTAACATGGATCAAAGCATTATATAATAAACCCAAAGCCTATATAAAATATGCTGGATACAAATCTGAAGCCTTTAATATCGAAAGAGGTACCCGACAGGGTTGCCCATTATCTCCCTTATTATTTGCCCTTATACTCGAACCCATGGCCCAATACATCAGAACAAACCAAACTATAACTGGCATTGAAGTAGGAGGTATTACACACAAATTATGTATATTTGCAGATGATATATTACTTTTTCTATCATCACCACAGGTCTCTGGTCCTAACTTAATACCAGCTCTTGATGGATTTGCAGCCCTATCCGGCCTTATGATTAATCCTAAGAAATGCCTAGTGCTTAATATTTCTCTCACAAACATGGAATTGATCCCGGCTAGGGCTGCACTCCCATTCACATGGGCAGAAAAATCAATCCCATATCTTGGAATTCATTTAACAGCATCTCATTCTGACTTATTCTCAACCAATTATCCTCCTGTATTAAGACAGATCACAAATCTAATAAAACAATGGTCGCAACTTCCTTTATCCTGGATAGGGAAGATTAATGCAATCAAAATGACTATTCTACCCAAATTGCTTTATCTATTCAGAGTCCTCCCTATTCCAATTCCTTCCTATTTTTTGAGAATAGTACAAAAAAGAGCAACTTCGTTTATATGGGGCTCTTCTAAACCACGTATACCTATACACACACTACATCTTCCCAAAAATAAAGGAGGCCTGGGATACCCTAATTTTACTAACTACTACAGAGCAGCACATTTGGCCAGTCTGTCCAAATACCATGCAAAACAGGAAATCCCATTATGGGTATTTATAGAGGCTTCAGAAAATGACCCTCTATTAATATCAAATTTATTATGGCTTGATCCTAAAGACCGCTTTAAAATTCATAATCCCATAACTAAACACTTCTTATCTCTCTGGGATAAACTAAAAACCAAATATCAGTTACAATCTCCACACAATCCTCTCCTTTCTTTTATCAGAAATCCGGCCTTTTATCCGGCATGGATCTACCCAAATTCTTTTAAAGCTTGGACAACATCAGGCATTCAGACACTAAATGACTTCATAGCATCTAAATCATTCCTTTCATTCCCATCGCTTAGAGAAAAATATGATCTACCAAACTCTGAGATATTTAGATATCTCCAAATCAAAAATTTCTATACACCATTCCTAAAGGGGGATACACCATTATCCCAATTATCCATTTTTGAATCAATCTGTACAAAAGATCCATTTGCTAAAGGTACAATTTCATCACTTTATAATCAATTATATGGAGTAGCAAATCTTAATAGACCCTCTTACGTTCAGAGGTGGGAGGAGGACCTGGGACGAACTTTAGAAGACACGGACTGGTCTAACATATGGCTCACATCTAAGTCATCTTCACCCAACATCTTAGCACTGGAGACAAATTATAAAATCCTAACTCGCTGGTACCTTGTACCCGCTAGAGTGGCAAAATATTCACCTAATACCTCAACTCTTTGTTTTCGAGGATGCCCAGAAATAGGCACATATTTACACATATGGTGGACGTGCCCAGTAATCCAAACCTTCTGGAAGGAAGTCTTCGTGATTGCATCTAAAATATTTAAAAAAATAATACAACCAGATCCATATTTAACTTTGCTTAATCTAAAACCGGAATGGTTAACACTCTCTCAATTCAAACTTATGATCCAACTAATAACGGCTGCAAAACAAACAGTGGCCAAGGCATGGAAATCTCCTACATTGGTACTAGCAGAAACAATTCACAGAATGAATAATACAATGTCCCATGCTAAGATGGTAGCCATCGATCAAAATCAAATTCCAAAATTTGAAAAACTTTGGCATCCTTGGATAAAACAACAGTTCCTGTCAAACTTCAATGACTCTGTCCTGTTGCCATGGTAACAGATTAAATGACTTACAGAGACACCCATTCTAAGGCTTCAAAGAGAACTAAAAAGAATAATAAACTGACGAGCGGGACAACCTTGTGGACCATACCTCTACCTTTCAACCCTTTTTCTTCTTTCTCTTTCCTTTTCTCCACCTTACGATTAAAGCTCATTATCAGAATTTATTTGACCTATATACACTCTACTTGTAAACAATATGTATAGTAGGTATAAATCATTTAAATACCTACAAAAGTAACTAAGGAAATGATATACATCTTTAATTTAGGTTTACGTAAACCCAATGTTTAATATTTGAAATTTCATGATATTTACCTATATAAACCCTACTGTAAAACAATGAGCTTACTTTATAGATCCTTGTAAACTTACTTTATGTATCTTTATAACATTGTATACTCAATAAACTTCTTTTGACAAGGAAATAGATAAAGAATTCTGGGTAGGATGTTCATTTTTATTATGGAGACCCTACTGAACCAAGAGAATGGGCCTGTGGTCCATTTGTGGAGGAGTATAGCTCTGTTAGGCGCGTCGGGATCTGGATTCCAAAATATGTGATAGAATGAGTTTCCCAACTAAAAGGGAAGTTATTTTGACACTAACCTTGGTGGTAGGGAGACGTTTAGCGCTTTGGATTTTGTGAAATTGATTTGGAGATTGGAGATTGTTTTGAAGAGTGCAAAGTCTTGGAGTAGGTTGGGTATGGTGGTTATGGGGTTGGTGAGAAATAATAAAAACATAATCAGCGTACACTGCTATTTTGCAGGGTTTGTCTCTAATGTCAATTCCTTTGATGTCAGGGTTATCTCTAATGCCCCGTACACACAGTCGGATTTTCCGATGGAAAATGTCCGATCGGAGCGTGTTGTCGGACATTCCGACCATGTGTGGGCTCCATCGGACATTTCCAGTGCACAAAGTGGGACAGTTCCGACGCACAAAGTGCCACGCATGCTCAGAAGAAATTCCGAGACGGAACAGCTCGGTCTGGTAAAATTAGCATTCGGAATGGATAGAGCACTTTCGTCACGCTGCAATGTTAAAAATTGTTTAATACAGCGCACTCTCTTCTTCTTTATAATGTGAGAAGAATGAAGTAGTTTTGCTGCTCATATTCACACAGAGTTCTCACAAACTTCTTTCTTTATTATTTATCGTGATTCCCTCACTATATTATGATTTGTCACATCTGACCACATTTTTTTTTGGTTGGTTTTTAAATATTTCTTTTTTTTTGGTCAAGGCATTTTTTTTGTGTGTTTTTTTTATTTTTTCCAAGACTGATGTTTTTTTTTGTTTTTTTTGTGTTTTACTCCATAATATTTTTGTGTGTGTTTTGTGTGTCAAGTTACCACAACACTATTATTATCTGGTATTATTTAATCTCAAGGAGGTTGCTTGGTGTTGGTGTCTCTTGTTAATTTCACATTGTATTTTTGAAATGTACCTGCCTCCTCACAAACAAACTGTCCTTTTTGAAGGAAAACACACATAGGCGAGTATAATTGAAACAAAAAAACCTTTATTAAGGGCTCACAACCAAACAAAGAGGGAGGCAACGCTGGAGAAACAGCAGAAATTGGTGAAGCCTTTGGCCCCCAGGGCAGACATCAATTATTTTACTGCAAAATTGGTGGCCTGAAGAGTCCATATCTAAGGGAGTGCAGTCTGGTCCAGAAGTCCCAGAGATCCAGAAAGCAGCAGATGACATCTGTGTCCCCAGGCTGTGGTCATACAAGAGACTGCATCTTTGGCCAGACCAGACTGAACCCAGGGCCATCACTCTCTGGTCTTCCTTCCACGCTTCCTTCCACGCTGTGGCTCTGGTGGTGGAGTTGTGGCAGGAGAAGGAGGATGTTCCAACTCAATCACGTCGGTATTGGGTGTGATTTCGCCACTCACCCCCTTAGTTAGGACTTTATAAAGAAGTTTCTCACACATGAGGCATTGACCCCCCTGCATGGCCTTCAGTTTGGTGGCAGCCATGCAGGCAAAGGCCTCTTCAGGAGCAAGTAAGGCTCTGAGAGACGCAGAAGCCTCCTGAATGAGCCTGAGCGCTGAATCCTGCATGTGAGTCCCCTTCCTGGGTCTTTTGTATGGAAGGCGGAGGGGCGGAACCTGCGATTCTGTCAGGCTGCGACTGGTCCCAGGCTTCTCCTGGCTGCCACTTAGCCCCGCCTCCTCCTGGCTGCCACTTAGCCCCGCCTCCTCCTGGCTGCCACATTCCACAGCCTCCTGCTGTGTGGCACATTCCACAGCCTCCTCCTGCCTGATGTCTTCCTGTGTATGAAAAAGGGACATAGTTTTAGTTTTTACTTCATCAATCACACACAATTTTCATCTCATGACTGTTGCAAATTGAATGTTAACAAATATAACAGACTATCCTTCTGAGCCCAGCATTTTTCATTCTTGGCCGAATTTTGGGTGCCCACTACTGTCTACTGATATGTAAAACACTTTATTAAATCAGCAATTACTGATCAATAATAAAATCTAGTAAAGATCATTTCTTTATTGACCAGAAATCTGTAGAAGAATGCTATACCTGACTCAAGCTGGGCTCCTCCACTTCTTCCTGGCTGGAAGTCCCAGGTTGGACATCGGAAGCTTCAGCTGGGGGGGAAGGAAGAGTGGAAGGAAGGGTTGAGAGGGATTCCCTGACTCCAGTGTGGTCTGACAGAAATCGCAGTCTCTCATAGTACCACAGGACATAAACATCATCTGCTGCAGCTCCGGATCTCTGGGAATCCGTGACCTTCTTGCGCTCCCTGAGATAAGTGCTCCTCAGGCCACCAATTTTGGTTTTTAAATAGGGGATGGTTGCTGTGGGGACCACCGGCTTCACCAACTCCAGCAGTTTCTCCAGCGCTGCCTGCCTCTTTTGTTTATTATTGTAATGTGGATGTCTCACCTGCCACAGATAGGGCAGCTCCCTGTATTTGTCTATGAACAGGGGGAGGAAATTGTGGTCATTGAAGCCATCCATTTTCTCTGCAAGACACAACACAAGACAAACCGTAATGTCAGACGAAACTCTCCTAATATAGTTACAATATAGGCCTCAATTTAGAAGCAGTATAGGCCCAAGTTTAGATTTTACCTTTGTTTTCACGATCGGCGCCTCCGATACTCCTTCCTCCGCACACACATTGTACGCACTACGCACGCGTGTTACGCTTTATACACACTGCGCATGCGTCTAACTCCGCCCGCCCCTGACGGTCTTTCTAGTCTATTCCCGCCCCTTCTCATTCTGCGCAGTGGGGAAGAGCACATGGCGGAGTCAGAGCAGGTGCGTGCTAATTATAGCAACGAGGAGGAGGAGGAGGAAAGCCCAGAGCCTGAAACGTCCCGATCCCGGAAGAGACGATTTAAGGCATCAAATATGTCCTTTGGGGAGATGTTGGAGATGGTCGACATCCTGAAGAAGGTCGACTATGAGGGGAAGTATGGACCTTACCCCAACCCCAATGTCAGAAAGGCCAAGATCATGGTGAAAGTGGTCAAGAGCCTGCACAGGAATTTCAGGGTATGACGATTGAAAGATCAGCTCAGGAAGCGGTGGTCAGACCTCAAATTAAGAGAGCATGAACAGTACCGAAAGATCCGGAGAGTGCTGCAAAAAAGTAAGTAGTTGTGCTGTGTTCCTATTCTTTATGTTTATTAAATTCGTGCTGCTCCATGTGCTTTTATTTAACTGTTATGCAGTTTCAAAAGGCAACTTTCATGTTCATGAGCACAATATTCATTCGTATCAAACATAGTTCGTTTGGCCATATGCATTTGCCAGCATTTTTTAGGGCCTACTTGTGTGAAAAGAATTGGGTTGTGTAGATGGGTTTGTTACTAGAAATGCCAACTACATTCTGTGTAAGGAGAGGACACTCAGCAGCAGTTTACACATCTGGACGCTGGAGCACTAGTGTGGGACACAAGAACACCCTTTTTATTAGGGGGCCCACACAGGTGCTCCAGTGTATACTATAGGGGTGTCTCCAACTGTGAAGCTTGTACAAGACAGGTAAAAGTATTCAAGCTTGACAAAGGACAAGAAAAATGCCACATCTTGGAACTCTGCCAAAACAGACAATTGTACCCCACTTCCAAACAATGTTTCATATTCCTATTTCTGCCATCAAATATCTGTGCGCTAAGTATACCTATTTTTTTTTACATAGGGAAGAAAAGACTCGGAGGACACCCCTCATCTGAGGAGACCACAGACCCCACACCTCTGGAAGAAGGGGAAATCCACCTATGGCCAGCAGAGCAGGAGGGGGAAGGAGACGTGGTGGAACTAGTCACCACAACAGGTGAGTGTCTGTGACCACCGGCTCAGGTAAGAGATGGATGCTGCCATATTTATAATACATGGTGTTTTTTTTGGTTCTATCTTTTTAGGGGATCGTGATGTTGTGGATCCAGATCCTTTCACCAGTGAAAGTGCCCAGATCCTGATCGGGGAGATCATGGGGTGTAATAGGGACTTGGAAAACATCGTGAAAAGTATCAATGATGTTCAGCAAAAAATGAAGACAATCATTGATGTTTTAGGAAGAGTTTAAAACCCCTCAAAATGCCTTGGGTTTTTATGTTGCCAAATGTATTTGTATTTTTTATGTCAATTTGTAGCAAAGCCAAATTTGGAAGAGGCACACAGTGTGTCAACATGTGCTATCTGCCATCACGGGAGATCAATGGACGCATTTTGGGGGTGCAACCCCTTCCTCAATAATAAAGTAGCTGTGAGGAAGGGGTTGCACCCCCAAAACACGCCCCTTGATCCCCTGTGATAGCAGCTAGCACATGTTGACATTTGTAAATTTGTGTGCATCTTCCAAATTTGGCTTTTCCTGGGGTGACTTCACCCCATCTGAACGCAATATCAAACACAGTTTTTAAATACTCATGTCTGATATTGCCTTCAAGTTCTACCAAATGTGAACTTTGTAAGTTCTAAAATTGTGTATTTCTTGTTGGTTTTACACATGCCTGTTTTATCTTAAATGGACGTTTCTACTTTTTCTAATGTGACCCCAAAAATTGTTAAACAACAAACATGTTGGTTTGTTTTAAAAACCTTTTGGAAATGCACATGTGATTGTGCTGGTATTAAAAAGATTATTAATCAAGAATGTGTGGATTATTGTCTCAACGCTCCAACACTTTTGTGGTGCTCTAATTGCTGTTTTCTGTGCCATTGGGGGTTATTTCCTAAGGGAAAATACACTTTGCACTACAAGTGCAGTTTCAGTGCAGTTTCAAGTGCACTTGTAGTGCAAAGTGCCTTTGCCTTTAGTAAATAACACCCAACAGTGCTTTTTTAATGTTACACAATCACGCCATTTTCAGGACTCACCACATTTCAGTCAGGGTCAGCTACTGTACAAAAACACAAGCAGTAAAAAAGGTCACCAAAGATTTGAGTTATTTTTTTTCTAAAGGTTTTACACATTGTCTGGCATAATGATAGCCCCCCCTACCCACAAAGAATTCAAGGTATCTTAGCCGGACATCATGGGCACTCAGTGTGGGCAAGCCAGGATGGCCACTTTCAAGCGCCGTCAGGGTTGATTCATGTTGAATTCCGGCCTCAGGCCCAACTGATCCAGCATAGTTGGCAGAATGTTGCCGTAAAAAGTTGTGTAGAACACAGCACACCAGGATGATGTGATTCAGTTTGTACTCCGCCATATGTATGGGTGTAAGAAATAGGCGGAACCAGCTGGCCATGATTCCAAACGTGTTCTCCACCACTCTTCTGGCTCTGGCCAGCCGGTAATTAAAAACCCTCTGGTCCGGGGTGAGGGTCCTCATAGGGAATAGCCGCATAAGATGGTCCCCCAGCGCAAAAGCTTCATCCGCAACAAAGACGAATGGGAGTCCTTCCACATTGTCTTCTGGAGGTGGCAAGTCCAAGCTGCCATTCTGTAGACACCTGTAGAACTCGGTCTGGGCGATGACTCCACCATCGGACATCCGGCCATTCTTCCCATTGTCCACATACAGAAATTCATAAGTAGCCGACACCACCGCCAACATCACAATACTATTGAACCCCTTATAATTATATTATTACACCCCCGAGTTGGGTGGTGGGATGATGTGGACGTGTTTCCCATCAATTGCCCCTCCGCAGTTAGGAAAGTCCCACTGCTGGGTAAAGTGGGAGGCCACAGTCTGCCATTCCTGTGGCGTGGAAGGAAACTGTGGAGTCAAAACCAAACAAAAAATTAGTCTTTGTGCACATAAACAGGGAAAGCAGATTAGACACAAACATTGTTGGCCAAAGTCAAGATAACATTTATTAGAGGCAATTTTTAGAAACCAAAGTATAAGGTCCCACTATCAGATTCCCCTCCCCCCCTCATGGGCCATTTTTAACATTATAGGGGGGGGGGCTCTGAGGCAGGTAACCCTCTCCACTTCATTGAGAGATGAATGCCTAAATAATGGGTATTACTTTGAACAGCCCCTCCTTAGTTACACTATTGGCAGCCCACCGGACAGGTAAGAAGTGTCATAATACAAAGATATAAGTACACATTGTACACATTTGAACACATTTTTACATTCTGCTATTACCTATCAAGATAATAATAGTATACAAAAACTTGAAACAGTACCATTTGAAAGTATACAGGCAGGCCCTTGCACTACATGCTTTGGGGAATTCATCCATAAATCTGAGCACAAAAGAGATGGGTATAGTGTGTATGGGTTTGGCAAAGTCATCAGATAGATGATTGAGGATAGATAGAGAATTGGTATCAGCTGACTTAGCAGTTGGGGGGAGGGAGGGTTACAAATGATTTGGGGACCCCCCAAAAAAGCCCCTGACACTCTGCATGAATTTTAAGCACCAATCACATTTCTAAACATTTTAGGGGGTGTTTGGGGTAAAGCACTATTATGGAGCTGATAAAATACATTGTTAAGTGACTACATGAGGTGAATATAGGACCAGGAGACCATGCTGGGGAGGTAAGTGAAGGCAAATATGTATGAAGGACAAAAAAATAATGACATAAAAATCCAGCATGCATGAGGACAAAGGGGACATTCACAGCATATTACAATCATGGTAATTAGGGAATGAGGAAAGAAATACAATATATTAGCAAACATTAAATACAATAAAATGTGATATTAAAGGATAAAAATCTTACCTTCATATACTCCTTCTGCAGGACCTGTGTGATGGCAGAACAGGTCTCCGGGATAATGATCCCCAGAGCCTGGGGGGAGATGCCTGTCGAGAACTTCAAGTCCTGCAGGCTTCTGCCCGTCGCCAAGTACCGCGGGGTGGCGACGAGCCTCTGCTCCAGAGTATTGGCTTGCCTCATGCAGGTATCCTGCCTGCTAATATAGGGGGTCAGCAAAGCCAACAAACGCTGAAATACGGGGTTCGTCATCCGGAGAAAGTTCCTGAAATCATCAGGAATATTCTCACGGATCTCACGGAGCAAAGGCATATGACAGAACTGGTCACGCTGAAGCAACCAATTCTTGGTCCATGAACTCCTCCCCACCCTATTCATGAACTGGACTTGTGTCAAGGTCAGGACCCCAACACCAAGCCCCCACACAGCACGAACTCTACGAGGAGTACGTATACGCAACATGGCTAGAAAACGGTCAGCTGCTCAGAATGAAGTAACAGAACGCAGTAACAGAACGCACTGAAGAACAGCAAGGCCTGTGAAGAGCGACCTGAAAAACAGTAACGAACGAACAAGAACACAATGACAAAGTCACCCGTAGCTTGCCTGCACGCACTGAAGAGCAGATACAAACCCACAAGCACAAACTGAACAGCTGAAAACCATGAGTCTGAAAAAGCGCGAATCGTCTCTCACCAAACTTTTACTAACACGAGATTAGCAAAAGGAGCCCAAAGGGTGCCGCGCTTGGTTCTGAACTGGCCTTTTCTAGTCTCGTCGTACGTGCTTTACGTCACTGCGTTCTTGGCGATCGGAAATTCCGACAGCTTTGTGCAACCGTGTGTACGCAAAACAAGTTTGAGCCAACATCCGTCGGAAAAAATCCTAGGATTTTGTTGTTGGAATGTCCGATCAATGTCCGACCGTGTGTACGGGGCATAAGTCTGCGTAATAGGGGTTCCATGGTGAGTATAAAGAGAAGGGGGGATAAAGGGCAGACCTGGCATGTGCCGTTTGACGCGGAGAAGGCATCTGACAGGCGACCATTTACTCGAATATTAGCAGTTGGCGAGGAGTAGACAGCCAGTATTAGTTGGAGCAAGCAATCTGGTATTCCCAGTGCCTTTAGTGCTGCTGTCATGTAGTCCCATGCCACCCTGTCGAATGCCTTCTCCACATCAAGAGACAACAAAAAGCCTGGGGATGAGGATGCCGAGGATGAAGCCTACCTGGTCCAATGAGATCAGCTTGGGGAGCAAGGGGAGTAAGCGGTTCGCCAGGACTTTTGCATAGAGCTTCACATCCACATTAAGGAGTGATATTGGCCTATAGTTTGATACTATAGTGGGGGTCTTTACTGGATTTTGGTATGAGTGTTATGTGGGAGGATAGGATATCTTTATGTGCTTGAGGTGAGGAGGTTAGTGAGTTGAATGCTTTGAGAAAGCGGGGGAGTAATGTTTCCGTAAAGGATTTGTAATAGCTCACTGTCAGGCCATCAGCGCCAGGGCTCTTGCCAGTGTTCAGTTGTTTTAGTGCTACAATGGTCTCGTCCATGGAAATAGGGTGGTTGATTTCCATAGCTTCCTCTGTGGTTATGGAAGTGGGGCTATATTGCTTTAAGAAGTTGTCAATTGCTTCTATTCTGGTGGGCTCCTGCCCGGTTTCTGTTGGGGTAGGTAAGTTATATAGTTTTGTGAAGTATTGTACGAATTGGTCAACTATGTCTTTGGACGTGGTATATGTTGTGCCCAAGGGGCTTTTAATAGTGTGGACTGTTGATGCTGCTTTTTTATATTGAAGTGCTCTAGCCAATAGCTTCCCCGACTTGTTTCCAAATTCATAGTATAGCTTTTGTGTCATTGCATATTTGCGTTTTAGGGTTTCTCCAAGTTCTTCAAGCAGATCTTCTCTGGCTTTCAACAAGTCGGCGAGGGAGTTAGTGGCCAGTGTTTGTTTGTTTATTTGTTCGAGAGAACGGGTGCATACGGATAGTGCTTCGATATGTGCCTTTCTGTCTTTGTTTCGTTTGGCCTTTATAGAGATCAGTTCTCCTCGGATTACACACTTATGTGCAGCCCAGAGAGTGGTAGGCGTGGTGTCTGCTGATTCGTTCTCCCGTAAATATTTTGCTAAGTGTGAGGTGATTCTTGTCGTTATTTCCAGGTCAGTTAGTAGTGAGTTGTGCAGGCGCCATATTGCCGGTGTAGAGTGCGTGAGTGGGAGTGTCAAGGTCATAGAGATAGGATTGTGGTCTGAGAGGAGCATGGGGTCTATGGTTGCTTCGGGGAGAAGTGTCAAGTCAGTCTGTGATATAAAGAAGTAGTCGATTCTGGTATATTTGTTGTGGGGTGGTGAGAAGAATGTGTAGTCTTTTTCATTGGGATGTAGTGTGCGCCACGCATCATGTAAGGTCAGGTCACTGAGGTGGGTTTTGATAGCTCGTAGGGCTCTGTATATGAGAGACAAGGTACATTTCGAAGTGTCATGGGAGGGAGATAGTGTCACATTGAAATCGCCCCCTATGATTTAATGTTCCAGATTGGAACGCTGTAAGATGTTGCAGGGTTCTGCGGAAAAAGGGTACTTGTTGTTTGTTAGGGGTGTATAGATTGGCCAATGTAATAGGCCTATTGTGTAGGGTCCCTTTCAGAAACAGGAATCTGCCTCCGTCATCTCCTTGAATATCTTGTACTTGGATGGGACAGTGTTTGGAGATCAAGATGAAGACGCCTTTAGATTTGGAGTCTTTGTTAGAAGCGTAGTAGGCTGTAATGGAAGAAATTGCTACTAAGTTTGGGGATGTTGTGAGATCTGAAATGAGTCTCCTGGCGGAAGACTATGTGTGCTCTAGTCTTCTGTAGGGTTAGGAGTAATTGGGATCTTTTCTCAGGGGTATTGAGTCCACGTATGTTCAGTGAGTACAGTTTGATCTGTATGGGTGGTTGGGTCTTGTTGTGAGAAGCCATGAAGAGGGTAGGAGAATCCGCCAAGATGTAGGGGGTGTGGGTCTGTAGGGTTCCTGAAGTAACTGGGGGGTGAAAATGTGAGGTGGTCAGTTTGAGGGGAAATGTCCTCCCTAACCTGTAAGCCGGCAGTAGGGGGCAGTCTGCCTACCTTTTGCGAAAGAGGGGGAACAAATGAATATAGGGAGTGTAAGAGTAAAAGGGTGAGGATGGTGGTGAAACGTGTCAACCGGGTACAGTGAGTAGCTAGAGCGTATTCGCCTAACGGCTACCTACACTATGCTATCACTGTGCGGGGGTTGGTAAAACCCGGCAAGGAAGAGTTTTTTTTTGTCAGCCCGCCGCTACGGGATATTGAGCTGGATAGGTAGAGGCAGATCATTAGGGTCTAGTTGTGAGTGTGGGTGGGTTGAAGGGGGGTGGATGGAGGCATCAAAGAGAAGCACAAATTGTTTGGCATGGGGCCAGTTGGATAACGGTATACTGTAAGTACTTATTTCTTGCTCGGTTGGTAGTGATCCTTAGGGTGGCATATGCGCAGTGTTCAGACCACCTATTGGAGCGTAATGGGGTTTAGCCGCCATATTTCTTACAATTTTGCATGGGGTTGCCCCTAAAATTCCATACTAGACCTGAAGGGTATTATGATTTGGGAGGACCTCACACCATTTTTTTTAGGTTTGCATGTGGTCCTCCTTAAAGTTCACCTGAAAGGTCCGGTATAAATTATAGGGAAAGCCCACACCACTGATTTCGTTATGGATCAATTGCTTGTCGATTTGTGTGGATGAGCAGAGCAAATAATTCTCAAACTAATATACATATAAATAATACTATTATAATACTATATTATAATACATATAAATAAGTGTAGCACGACGTAACTTAAAACAAATAATATTATCCCCTTATTTATAATCAATATTTAAAAAATAAATATATACTTTCTTTAAAAAACAGTGTTCCAATGTGCATTTATCGATGTGTTGCTTTTGTTCACTTCGCACAAATTTTTTTTTAAAACAAACAAAAAATCGGTGTCCTTCTATAATAAATATTATCCCTTGTGCTGAAAAATGTTTATCCTTTTCATGTAATTATCCATAATTCAATTCCACTTTACTTCCTCCATCTCCATGTGGTCTACCACCACTCAAGTTGTGCTCCAACCTTTTTAAAACAACAGGGAAGTATTCGGTTTGCACAGGAGGAAAGAGGAATGCATGGTTTTTAGCACTGAATCTGGTGGTTTGTTAAGTGTAACAAGCAGTATACCTGGGTGCACTGATAGATAGTGCACAAGATCATGTGAGTTTGTACATTTTAACCTTTTAATAAATGTTGTGGTTTTACATCGAGAATGCTATGTGAGTCTTTCTGCTTTGTTTTGAGTGGCATTTCATTGAGGATAATGGAAAAGGAGGAGTAAGAGTTGGATGGTACAGGGGAACCCCAGAAGGGGAAAAGGCTTACTTTGACCTCTATAATGTGCAGGTCATTTTGAAAAGAGAGAAAAAATATAAAGAGATGGAGCGCTACCTTATATCACACATATATAATGATTACCTAGCAATATGAACAATAAGTGCACAACAGTGACACCTAGTAGGAGTAGTAAATATGACACTTACAGTATAACTTTACAAAACAAAGTGCACAACAGTGGCCCCTAGTGGGAGTAATAAATATGACACTTAGAACTTTAAATAAACAAAACAAAGCCCATATGATAAGTGCAATCTTCTTATGAACAGGTGAAATCCGCAAGGTATCCAACCGTGAATAGATGGCAAGTAAGTGACAGATGGCAAGTAAGTGACAAACACCAAGTGGACTATCCACCAGTCACACTATGCGTTAACCTCCCAGAATGGCCCCAATTAGGCCTAGTAGCACCTTCCCCTCTTGGGGTCACAATCCGAGATGTCTTTTTAAGCTCCCATCAATGGGCTCCTGCAAGCGTGGTCTATCATAGGTGATGGCAACAGATGGGTAAAGAAGGAACTAACATAGTGTAGTACTCTAAATGTAGTTTATTAAAAAAGAACATACAACTGTTCCACTCACATTTAAAAATGCACTAGCCCTGGTGCATACAGGTGATGAACTTAGGCATATACAGATCAGTCCCTGGGGTCACAAAATCATCAGCAAGTCCTCAGCCCTGCAGCCCTCCTGGGTGATTGTATGCTTCCTAGGACAACGCATTAACATCACAAGCCCCGTTCTGATGCGTTTCATCACTGCATATGTGACTTTATCAAAAAGAGGTGGTTCACCATATGGTGATGGAAGGAATGAAGTGGCAGTGAATTATGAATAATAACATGAAAAGTATATACATTTTACAGCACAAGCAACAATATTTCTGTTAGATGAACATTGATTTTTTTGGTTTGTTCTTTTTATTTTTTTGTGAAGTGAACAAAAACAATACATCAGTGGATAGATATTGCTAACCAGCATACAAAGAGCTTGGATGAGCAGGATCTGTGGAAGACAGAGCAGCATGAGAACCACTGAATACCTATTGGCTCATCTGCTTGACGCTGCAGGAGGAAAAGGGACTTTGTGGCTATAGTGCCAGGTGAGTAATCTGTTGTAGGTGATGGGAAAGGGCATTCCTGCTATTGCACTTGCCCAACCACAAGCTCAGAGGTCTAGGCCCCCACTGCCCAGGGCTGCATTAGGAGCTCTAGTAAGCACCCTCCATCCCAACATCCAAGCAAATTGCTGCCTTGGGATGAGGGTAGGCTGGGTGAAATATGTCTCTTACCATTGGGACCAGGAGTGTGCAGCCATCTCACCTGATTTTGATCCAGTCAGGAGGGCAGCCTGGTTAGGTGAGCTGGTTATCTGTGAATTCCAGCCAGGTACTTGGTGCGGCTGGAAGAATTTCTGGTGGTGTGATGAGCACTGGATGATGGTATTCAAGAGGTAGCATGGTCAGACAAAAGAAAGAGATATTGTTTCCGGTGGCAAGATCTCAGAGGTGGCAATTTCCCTGGTAGCAGTAAGGGAGGGAGCAAGTTATTGCTATTGATGCAGATGCTGCTGGTTAGTAACTCTCCTAGTCCAGAAAGTAAATTCCTTATGTATATTTGCACAAGAAAGCCCTATTTTGAATCCAATCAATTTTCTTACTTTAACTGAAGCTCTAATGAAGGAAGAGGGTGTTGACCCCCATAATGTTTTGGCATTTTTAAGAACAAATCAATAAGTCAATTTCAACTGCAGCTCATTCTATTGGTACATGATTTTTTTTAATACCCTGCTGGGTACTCACTGTACAGTAGCCCTGTCTATTGTGAGAAGCCTAACCTGAGCCAATGAGCACTGTAGATGTTTTTTTTTTTACTTCTCACAACCTTATATAAACCAAGATTAAGATCCCAGCATCTCTTGGAGACTTTTTTCTTTGTCCATTTCAAATTTCACATGTCAGGGAAAATTGGTTCCAGTCTATGCTGGAACTTACTACTGACAATAAATTTGATTAAATTTTATGCTCTGAAGATTATTTCTTTACTACTAAGAACAACTATTGCTTGGTTGGACATTGTTGCCCCAACCATCTGTGCTTGAATTGCTCTGTGGAAAAAGTGAACAAGACCCACATGAAAGTCAATAAGGAAGAGGCGGGATTTATTGTTCGGAATGTTGAGCTGCTGTGAATCATCTGAATTTGGAGGCTAACACACAAAAGTATCTTAGAGTAAGTGGAGTACATTTAAGGCAAGGGGTCCACATAACAAGGTAGAAGGGTGCCGGGCAGTTAGAGAGTTAAGAGATTTAGACAATCAGAAAAAGAGAAATCAGAGAATATTTTAATCTTACTGATGAATGTGGTCCCAGGGAGAAAGGTTATTCTAAGCTGATTTGTAGGGAGGAGCATTCTCAGACTCAGCGGCATCACTAGGGTTGGTCCCACACTCCCCCCTCCCTCCTCTAGCCTGCCGCTGTGGACACCCCACCTGGTGACACCCCCCCTCCCCCCCGCTACCCTGCCACAGTGCTCTGTCCTGCCACTGTGGAGGGACAGCAGGACAGGCAGTAGGGCACTTAGCAGGCTAGCGCATCAGCATGGCCCCCCCAGCCTGCCACAGCGCTACTCGATGGTGCACCCCCTACACCTCCATAGCAACGCCACTGCCCAGACTGACCAGAGTATGAAAAGCTTTTCACCCTCCCACCCTGGTTACCATGTTTTCCATGTTATCCTATTTTAAGATAGACATGGCAACATCTAATATATGCCTACTATGTACCTAATATAACTATGATGCTTTGACCTAAAATATCTGATAAAGCCACCAAAAAAATGTTAAAGTCATATGAGAAAGAAGACAAAATAACAACAGTGGTACAAAATTTATGCTAATTTTCCATCCAGGAGAGAAACTAGAATTTTAGAAAAAGAATGGATGGCCACCATCAGTAGGCAGGAAAACTAGACCATAGCCACAGTTATTCAATATTGTTGCTTTAGAATAATCAGGTTTCCAGAAAAGTTGATGCCATTTAAGACATGACACAATTGCTTCTACTAATGTGAAACAGGTATAAATGCGAGAAGATTTAAACCACGACATCAGTCTAAATGCTAGTTTGGAAGATCCATCAGTTTACAAGTCAATCTCACTGTTCAACAGCCAAAGAAGCAAAAGAGCAGTGAAAAGATCTGGAAAGTTTCCAGACAGTCTTTTGACTTGATCGGGAGAACAAATTATTTATGATTGTTTTGCTATGGTATAGTCTAGAATACGTTTGATAAAAAATATGTATTCTATGTTGAACTACCACTTTTACACAGCACTAGTTCATGTGGTCTGTAGTCACAGCATTTCCATGAGCTATGGTTTGCTAAGACCCTTTTTACACTTTTGAATTAGTAATGCAGTTAAATGCATGTGAAACAAAAGGCAAAATGGATGATGCATTCTGTACCATTATAGGTGATGGTACTGTTCACATGTATTCATTTTCTAAATTCTACACCAGTGCCATTAGCTAGAATGGTAGAGGTGTTATTGTACATTAGCATGCAATTTCACATGTAAGCCCTTAAAAATACATACAGTAGGGATACCCTACTTCCACAATACCTTTGTTTTTTTATCCTGACATTGCTACAATTTATCACTAATCTGGGGATCTTATAAAACCTAATTTTGATGCAGGAGAGGAATTTCCAAACACAACCGCTGTTACCCAGTGTCAAGTTATGTCATTGTGCCAAGTAGATGGAAACCCTAGTTACTTTGCTAAAGCACTGTTTGTAGAAAATGCAATTTTATGATATTTTATGGTATTTGTCATACCATAAAATCCCTTTCTTGGAATTCATTAAGGGACGGGGGATCAGAAGGAATTCTGAGACAACCTGGATGTACCAAAGCAGTTGAACTGAGGTGTGGGCAACACCATAAGCAAAATATTAATAGGCCCATAAATCACAGGGTAAAACAGAGGGCTAGTTTGCAGCTCAAAGCTCTGGCTGAAGACCTTTACATCCAAAGCTGTCATCAGAAGAGGCCTGAACATCCACCTGGTAAAACTTAGAAAAGGCGTGAACAGAAGGCAGCCTTGCAAATGGGAAACATATGCCTGATGCTAAAAAGCCCAAGAGGGACTTATCAATCTAATGGAGTGTGCCTTGACAAGAAAGGGAGGAAACTTGTCCTTAAGCCTATAGGCTTGTATGATGAGTTACCTAAGCTACCTAGAAATGGTGGAACAAGAGACCGCCTGCCACTAACAGAGACACTCATAAATGACGAAAAGTGAGTCTGTCAGCATGAAAGAAGACATAGCTAAGAGACTCAAACAGCTCATATCTTGTACCACATCTACACAATTTAGCAAAATCTCCTTGGAATAAACTGAAGCAGGTCAGAGAGTTGGAATTACAATGTCCTGATTAAGGTGAATGAAGGAACCACCTTAAGGAAAAAAGAGACAACCTTATCTTTATGTAGAACAAAAAGTGTTCTCTACAAGAAAGGGCCGCCAACTCAGAAACGTGTCTCGCAGAGGTAAAGGCACTAAGGAAGGCAATCTTGTGTATAGTATTGACAAAGAAATATCTCTGATGGGTTCAAAAGGTAGTCTTTGTAGAGCTGACAGAACCAGGGAGAGATTCCATGAAGTCACATGTGGACACACAGGTGGAAGTATGTGAACTACACCCTGTGCAAAGGCCTTTAATAAAGAAAGAAAGGCAAGCGGTATTTGATAGAGAAGGGCTATGGCTGAGCTCTGACCTTTGATATTACTTAAGGTCAAATATTCAGAGTGATTTGGAGAAAGGTCAGTATGTGTCCCACAGCATATTTCCTGAAATGAAATGCCACACACCATGCAAAGTACAGTTCTCAAATGTGATGTGAGAGGTTGATTTCCAAGGCTTGAGGAGAAGAGGAACCACAGAATTGGATAGGCTCCTATCCTTCACCAGTCTTCAGGTCCCCAGCGACACAATCTTGCATGTGATAAGCTGGCTGTGGCTTCACAACTGGCTCCCCACTGTACATGTGTAAGAAGCACTGCGCTTTCTGAATGACCCCGCATTCTCCTGGGATATGTGCTTGCCTAATTCCCACATTTTAAGGGAAGTTCTGCTTTAAGATTTAAAGTGATACTAAAGTCTTGTTTTTTTTAAGTTAAAAATAACAAATATGTCATACTTTTCTGCTCTGTGCAATGGATTTGCACAGAGCAGCATGGATCCTCCTCTTCCGGGGTCCCTCTTTGGTGCTCCTGGCCCCTCCCTCCTGTTGAGTGCTATGGGGGTACCCGAGCCAAGCCACAGCTTCCTGTGTCCATTCAGACACTGAGCTGCTGCCTGGCCCCACCCCCTTTCTCTCCTCATTGGCTGAATGACTTTGACTGACAACAGCGGGAGCCAATTGAGCCATGCTGCTGTCTCAGCCAATGAGGGGCAGAGTCCCGGACAGCCAAGACACTCCTACAACATCTCTGGATCTAGATGGGTCTCAGGTAGATATTAGAGGGGCTGAGAGGGGCTGCTGCACACAGAAGGTTTTTTTATCTTAATGAAAAGAAATGCATTAAAATAAAAAGCCTTCTGCCTTTACAATCACTTTAACAGTCATGTCATCAAAGCCAGCAACTGTGAAGCAGAGTAGTAAACTGGTCCTTGGGACAAAAGATCCAGGTGACCCAGAGGAGCCCGCAGAAAGTCTGCAAGGAGCCTGTTGAGGTTTAAGCACCACATTTGCCTGGGAAAGTTGAATACGATGAGTATCTCTGGAATACTTTCCATCTCCATTCTGCAGAACAGGCAATGAAGGAGATTCTGCAGGGGAAAAGTGTAGATCAGGCTGAACTGATTCCTCGAAGCAATCTGAGAATCTATCCAATGGGTAAAGGGTCCCTGGAGACAAACTTGCTTATTTGTTATTGAATCTGTGGTCTGTGTCCAGTGTCCCCTGCCTGCAGTAGAGGTCCTGAAATACCTCTGGGTGGAGAGGCCATTTACCTGAGTCCAGAGTCCGTCAGTCTGTGTATGGGACAGAGGTGGGACATGAAGTTCCACCCAAGTCAAGCTTCTTTTGACATTGAGTGGCATTGTCAAACTGAATCCAAATCAAATGACCTTGCAGTTGAGATGTCCAGCCTTAAAGGGACA
This sequence comes from Aquarana catesbeiana, assembly GCF_042186555.1. Taxonomy (NCBI): domain Eukaryota; kingdom Metazoa; phylum Chordata; class Amphibia; order Anura; family Ranidae; genus Aquarana; species Aquarana catesbeiana. The sequence goes on from NC_133327.1 coordinate 585,500,774, forward strand.
ACCAAAATACTTACAGTTCCAGTATGTTGATTGGGAGGTGGGATTCATTCCTTCAGTGACCAAGTCTCTTGCACTGACAGGGTGTGTAGGACTCCTCCTGGCATCCATCATGACAACCTTCCAGACCAGTACAAGAAAGTATTTCCCTTACTCCAGGACTGGATTCATGAGCTACCAGGACAGAGAGGACCTAGCCTTGGGTGTTACTTAATATACTCATATTGCATATACTCCTGGGAAAAGCCTGGCGTAAGAAGGTGCTACAGCAACTGCCAGCTGGTAAGCTAGAACAGCACAAGCAAAAACGTATGTCGCTAAAATACCATGGATTCTCAGAATATGCACAGGGCTCCTTTGTTCACATGCCTAATGAAGAGGTCCATGCTGGCCAAAGTGACAGTGTCTCTGCAAACTGCAAAGGCCCCCGATACCCCCATACTCACCTTACCAGTGATTGCTTACCTCTCCATTCTTCCTCACAGCCAGCACTAAAATGACGGTGTCAGTGACCGAGGCAAGTAGTGATCTTATTCCCATTGTCATGTGACAATGAACAGGCCTAGCAATTAGTATGGAATTGTACTTCCTGTCTTCAAACCACAGTTCCTGTGTTTGTGTTTGCCTTGGTTGACTGTTTCTATAAAGCCAAAGAAAGAATAACAAGATGGTAGAACACTATGGAAGAATGACACTTGCTAACTGCTATCTGACTGGTTGCCTTCTCTGCAGCGCCTGTAGACACTCCCTAGTTGCTATGGGAAGCTTCACTTCTTATTAATCTATCAGCACACAGTGGAAACAAAGAAAAAAACATAAATAAACATATAATTAATTGCTTTCTAAACACAATTCACAAATAGAAATTCTGACCAACACTGAAAACTAAAAATAAATTACCTTTATGTTAATGAATTCACCATGTAGTTAAAACCTCTGATTCATACAGTATAAAAGTATTTCCTGCACCTCACTTACTTTAAATGTGTATTTAATTTTGGCTGTGTCTCGGGATATCAAGCAACTAAAACCTACATAAATGAACATGGGAATGGATGTATTTCCAAAAGTTTTTAACAAAACCAAACACACTGCATCTATTGCCTTAAATACATAGCTAACCCGTTTGTCAGTCCAGGGCACGTATCCAGCTGTATAATGCTTGGCAAACTTTCAAAAAGGTCTTACATTATTAGCAATCTCCAAGGCTTTCAGATTCAAAAAGTTGAGCTTTTCAAGTTCATGTTAACAGGGCTTTCTCTGCAGACTCATAATAAATCATTTAAACTGCATACAGCTACATTATAAATGTCATCTGTTTGAAGATTGTATAATCTATTAATATAATCTTTTAAATAGAAAAGGTGTCTTCGTATGTTTCTTCCCTAATATTCTAAAGGTTGTTTTAATTCCAGTTATCATTTTCATTGACAGTGAGCAACAGTTTAAAATAATACAGAATCAAGCTTCTTTCAAAAAGTAGAAAATAACTAAAGAAACATGTACTTAATCTGTGCAACCTCAGTTTCTGGAAATCATAACTGTGGTATACAATTTTAGCCAAAAAAAAAAAAAAAATCACTAATAAAGGATTTAAGGATTTTATGATGTAAGCTCTTGCATGCTCAAATGAAGACATACTGCATTTACAAAAAAGCCATTCGTTCTTTTCCCAAGCAATAGTAAAGTGTCTTACAACAGGAAATATATTTGTAATGTTTTGTTACAATATAGTATACACTTATATAGTTTACCAGTACAGGCAGAATTGTTTAATTTGTGCGAATACAGACAAATATCAAAATATACTAATGTGCAGATAATCAACAGTATATAAACAATAATAACTGTGAATAAAGTTTGAAGACACATATGTTAAATTACATCACATGTGAATAAAGTGCAATTGTGCAAACAAAAAGTTCATATAAAGCTGGATTCCATCAAGGAAAGTCTTATGGAAGAAGAGAGTGTTTGGAAATGACAATCATACATCTGACGGCGTGACACCCATCACCATAACAAAAATGGAGGATTACCTGAAAGCCAGCTACCCCTCTTACTCAGAGAGGTCACACAGCACTTGGTTGGATCTCTGATCCACTGAGACAGAAATTCCTCTCCTACAGCAATGGTTGGTATACATCGGGAGGTTCACAGCAACTCAGGATGCAAGATGCAGTGTAGGAAGCCTCAATATCAGAATGTTTAGGGGAAAAAAAGGACTATACATAGTACCCCTTATAATGTCATTTATGATGAAATGATCATCAGGATAGCTACATACACATGCTGCTGATAATGATTACATAAATATTTTTCTAAAAACATATACCTATATGTAACACACCCCTGTAGGGACTGCTGATGAACTTGGATCCCCCATACCTGCAAAGCCAGGCACACCGAATCTTCACAAGCACCCAGAGTCAGAGAACAGTCCGTGACTTTGTTTTTTTTTATTTATTGAGGAGCAATAACTTGGATAGGGATGGGAGGTTATGGGATGCCCACTTGACTTTGGCAAAACTTTGGCAACAACTTAAGGGACATCGTCCTATATACAGTCTCCTTTACTCTCCTCCTGCACACACTTGCTTGCTGGCTCCAGTTGAATCACTTTTAGTGGATCTGACAGTCTGTCTGTCAAATTTAGCAATGGCCCTTTACGGGCAGGGACTCACAGTCCCTTGTTGTGTAGAAAAAAATACAGTGAACAGCCTGCCCTTCTCTTCTGTGGCTCCGGGTTCCCAGCACCAACTCTTCAGGTACTGCCAACCCACCTGGCTGCAGCTGCCCCTTTCACAAGCCCTCCAGGCTTACCTCTCCACACCAGCCTCCAGAATAACTCTTTACCAGGCCACCCGGCTGACTCTCAGGAGATCTCCCAGGGAAGGATGAAGACTTAAGCACATCGCTGTCTTCAGGGAGACTGGCTACATGTGGCAGTCCCCCCCCCTTGTTAGTCCCCACAATGCTGATCTACTCTTTGTTCTCTGTTGCTCCCATGCCTCCAGGTTCCCACTGCAGTTGGGGATTTTGAAGACCAGTGTTGGCAGCTAGAGAACATTCTCAGTTTTTAGTGTACTTCTAGCCTGAGCATTTTCTTCCTTATCACATCTGAGCAGCCCATGTGACTATAGAGTCACACATGTAGCCGCATACACCCTGGTAAATTAATTCCCACGCCCTCCCTCCTCCTCCATGCCCACTAACTAGCTAAAAACAAGGGGGGTGGGATATTACATCTTGGTTGATGGAGGCTTCACCTCCCTGTTATTCTAAGACACAGGCTGGGGTGGGGGGTGGGGGGTGACATGGCCTGTTACTAGTAGAAATCCACCTACACCATGTTATTGTCAGAAAATAATAAAAATGTAATTTCAAATATACTGTATATTTGTATGTCAATTTAAAACAGTTTATTAATATTAATTACAGTATTTATTTTTACCCATGTTTTGAACATGTGACCAGTAGCAGAGGACTAGAAACTCCTCCACTGTTTCCCATACAAACAGGCTGAGCAAGAGCTGGGTGATGTGATAGCTGTATATCGATTAGGAAAAAATGTAGATTTTTTTTTTTTTTTAAATGGATGTAAATTAAACACTGTGTATTTAGTATCATTTTAATGTTCAAAAATTAACTACACCACAAACTGATTATTTGGTTTTGGGCAAACACTGATGAGTTGAATCACTTACCAACTTCTGGGACTCGATTGGTAAGATTTGCTTTGTAGTACAGTAATTGATGTCTGTTCCTCCAATATGCCTAAATGACAACCTCCTAAAGCTGGAATTCCTGTACATGTATTGTTTATTTAAGCAAAACAGCATGATGCTATCAGTTTGCTTTGAAATTTCTGCAGTATTTGGCCAAAACTAAAATACCTAGTGGTGTGAGTCCATATACAGTGTACCCCATGGTTCTTGAGATTGTGGTCCAAGCTTGTGAATGTGAACCATATGTAGCTCCTTGCTACCACCTGTTGTCACTGAAAGAATACTGTATATCTAATGCACAGCTGAAATCTCAAAGAAAGACATTTTTTAAAATAACAGTATTGAGAATCTGGTCAGTTGTGCATGACAACTAATCAGCTTCTATCTTCAGCTTGTTTAATTAGTCTTTGATAGAAGCTACTGGTAATTGCTTGCTATGCACAGTTGCTCCAAATTTTGGCTGCCCCAATGTTGATACATTCCTATCAAAGTTTCTTTGTGCATTAAACTGGAAGTAAACTTCTGTAGCACCCCCTAACGTTGCTAGAGTGCTAGAGTAGGATGCTTTTATGTTAGTGTAGGTAAATGTTCAGGCTTGGCTGGCAGCCAAGCCTGTGTTATTTTCTGGGTCGGGTGAGTGACTCAGGTAGAACTCAGCAGCAGCTTCTCTGCGAACTCCTCCCTGCTTGCTGGAAACTTGGAGAAGGTTCCAGAAGCAGTTAAGAGGAGTCTAGAAGGATCTAGCTGGAGTATTCTAAGGGCCCTGACCATTCTTCCAGAAGCGCATTTGTGAGGTCACACATGTTGGAACAGGAAGGGGCCATCCCCAAACTGTTCCCACAAAGTTGGGAGCATTAAATTTCCAAAAATGTCTTGGTATGCTGACACCTTAAGAGTTCCCTTCACTGAAACTAAGGGGCCAAGCCCAACACCTTAAAAACAACCCCACGCCATAACCCCCCCTCCACCAAAAGATTTGGACCAGTGCACAAAGCAAGGTCCATAAAGACATGGATGAGTGAGTTTGGGGGGGAGGAACTTGACCGGCCTGCACAGAGTCCTGACCTCAACCCAATAGAACACCTTTGGGATGAATTAGAGTGGACACTGCCAGCCAGGCCTTCTCTTCCACATTAGTGCCTGACCTCACAAATGCGCTTCTGGAAGAACGGTCAAACCATACCATAGACACACTCTTAAACCTTGTGGACAGCCTTTCCAGAAGAGTTGAAGCTGTTATAGCTGCAAAGGGTGGACCAACCCAATATTGAACCCTACGGACTAAGACTGGGAAGCCATTAAATTTTGTTTGCATGTAAAGGCAGGTGTCCCAATACTTTTGGTAATATAGTGTAGCTCTAAAATGTAATTTCTCTTCAACATAGGTCAGGTGTTCTCTAATATAATTCAAGAAATAAGCAGGAGGGTAAGAGACACAAGAGCTGCTTTCCTGCTGCCAGTATATGAAAAAATAAATCCCTGGGATCCTTATAGATATAATGTCACACCATGCACTTTTCTTTTTTAACATCAGCATTCTAATGGCAATGCAAACAATAGTTATTTTTGACAATTCTCCTTTGATGTGAGTGTTGTTTGTCTGCCAACAAGCTCTTTCAATAACTTCCTTCTGGTTTGCTTCATGATGTTTATTTGCGATTTCTAAAGACTACATATCCCAAGAGACATTGCATTAAATAACATTGAATATGTGTAACTGCATTAAAGGAGCTTCATGGTCCAGGTCTATATTTTTATCTTTAAAAGCTACATTGCAATAGATTTTTTTTTTGACAATCCAACATAAGCTTTCTTGAAAAATCTAATTTCGGGGGGCAGGAGGCGGAGCCTAGCAGAGCAGACATGCATTGTTAGAGCTCCACACCGCTGAGGAGAGAAGAGAAGGACAAAGCGGAGCCTGCAGGCTCAAAAGGTATCCATTTGAACCTTTTTGCCCCAGGGAACAAACTGTGAAAGTTTGGGCAGGAAATATGGTACTGGGAGGAAACCGTGGCAGAAATAAAAATCACCTCACAAAGAGCTCACAGGCACTCACTGCAGCTGAAGCAGCTCCAGTCACCTCACAAGATACAGCATCAGGGCGCTCTCACAGACAGAAAATGTCACAGCAAGACTCTCCATTTGAGTCAGATACAGAACAAATCCTCTCACAAACTTCTCCACAAGCCTCCTCAGTATCCCCAGAAATATTATTACAATTTGAAAAGATGCTTCATAAGGCTTTAAAACAAACCTCAGACCAAATAACAAAAAGCCTAACCAAAGAAATAAGAGAGCTGGGAAACCGCACCGCAGCCTTAGAAATAAAAATGGATGAAATTGAAATTACAACCCAAGAAAATATAACAAAATTGGAACAATTAAAAAAAGAGAATTTAATACTTCAAACTAAGCTCGAAGATTACGAAAATAGAGCCAGACGTTCAAACTTGCGCATAAGGGGAATACCTGAAACTGTGACAGACCTGCAATCTACTATTACTGCTCTATTACAAGAACTAAAGCCAGATATCCCTATTGAACGTTTAGAACTGGACAGAGTACACAGAGCCCTCACAGCCAAAAAGAAAGATGGACCCCCACGTGATATAATCACAAAATTTCATTATTACAGAACGAAAGAACAAATACTAATTACTGCAAGAGAAAAAAAGGAACTTAATTTTCAAGGACACAATTATCAAATTTTTGCTGACCTATCCCAACTTACTATTACTAAAAGACGATCCATGAAACCCCAACTAATGGAACTGCAACGCCACAACATTATGTATCAATGGGGCTTCCCCTTTTCAGTCAGATTTAACTACCAAGGTACAATTTACAGAAGCAGATCAGCAGATGAACTACAACAAACCCTTTTAAAATTAAATCTGACAGAACCCACAAGCAGCAACTCTCCCACACGCAGAAGAATGGCGTCATCTTCACCTTCAGGCAGCACCCAGAAAATTTCAGAACAAAATGGGAATCATCATTCTCACAAAAGAGGCCATTATGCCACATCATCCATGGACCAAGAAGATTCAATGGACTGACATCCTAATTCCTGATATCTCTTCATTTATTATACTAAGAGATGGTTCTCTATAAAAAAAAACTATATTTATAACTGAATGTAACTGCATTCTGATAGTCACACACTGTGTGGGATCATGTTACATTCCAGTTATATTTCTTATTACTTCTGATTCATATAGCCTTAGAATATATAAGTGAAATAAGGAAATTCTTGTTCAGTTATATATTATCAGGTAATAATAGATTTATTACTTTTTAGGACAAATATGTTCAATAATCCAGAAGTAATGGAAGCTTTTTCTTTCTTTTCTTAAAACAAATATATTATTATCTAACTAGTTCCTAGAATTATGTTTTTGTTTATTCTAATCTGAAGCAATACAACCTCAATTTTATGAGTTAACATATCTAAACAGTTACATATGAATAAAATATGTAATTGTTTACTCTAAAAGGGTTAAAATCCCAAAATAATTCAAACTATCTTCATCAATACCAAAGTTATTAACAGTACCTTTCTAACTGAATTATTTAGCCTAGGGCAAGACTAACCATATACAACCACCCTGGAATAAATAATTTCAACAAAAACTATATTCTGCACTCCAATTAATGAAACATCATTTTGATGTCTTTTGACATAGCACTTCTCTCCTGTAAGCGGAAGATCCGTGTACCCCCATTAGCCCTCCTCATTCTCCCAATCATATTATGTGGGAGTGTGACGAAGGCACTTATTCCCCTGAGAGAGATATTTACTCTCTTTCACGGGTAAATTGTGATTACTTGCAAAAAATAATTTATACAATGTATCATTTAATCTCATATGTTTTTTGTTTACTCTTTACTCCAGAATTCACTGGTTTCTTTTCTATCTATTCATCTCTTCAGTCCATACAGGTTGATCTGCGCAGTCAGCTCTGCATAACAAAAAGTAAGTCAAAACTATTTGATCTATTGCCATGGCACCACTGAATATACTTTCCCTGAATGTTCAGGGAATAAATGTCCCTCAAAAAAGGACCAAAGCCTTCCGTACTTTCCATAACAAGAAGGCTCACATAGTATGCCTCCAAGAAACACGCTTCACCAAAGATTCTACTCCAAAATATATTTCTCCTTTTTATCAACAAATTTACACGGCTTCTGCCTGTACCAAGCAAAGGGGAACTCTAATTGCATTTCACCGATCCACACCATTCACCTTATCATCAGAAATTAAAGACCCAGAAGGTAGATACCTGATACTCATGGGTTATATAATGGATACAGCAATCACTGTGATTTCCTACTACGCTCCTAACAAACAACCTACACCATTCCTCTCACATATATTACAAGTGATTAATACACACAAAATAGGAACAGTGATAATGTGTGGGGATTCGAACCAGGTCCTCCTCCCATTTCTAGATAAATCACCTTTTACACCATCCAAAATAACCTCTAGATTACCTTTTTCTCAACTTCTTTCCAAATACAATCTGGTAGATTCATGGAGAGAAAGTAACCCAATGAAAAAGAAATTCACTTATTTCTCGCACCCTCATCAAACCTCATCAAACCTTCAGAATAGATCATATTTTTCTAACAATAGGAATGATACCAGAAATTATTGCATCAGATATAATTCCGATTCCGTGGTCTGACCATAATGCAGTATACACTACTATAGCCTCAGCCATACCAAAAGCGCATGACCCAACGTGGTACTTACCGGACATAATGCTCAAACACCCACTACATCAGATGGCCATTGAACAAGCTTTAAAGGAATACATATCAATTAACCACTTGCCGACCGCCTAACGTATATATACGTCGGCAGAATGGCACGGGCAGGCAGAATCACGTACCTGTACGTGATCTGCCTCCCGCGGGCGGGGGGTCCCATCGGACCCCCCCCCGGTGCCATCGGCGGTCGGCATCTGACTGGGAGCGTCGGGAGGCGAGGGGGAGACCATCCGATCGTGGCCCCCCCCTCGCGATCGCTCCCAGCCAATGGGAATCCTCCTCTGCCTGTGTGTAGTTTCACACAGGCAGAGGATGTGATGTCATCTCTCCTCGGTCTGGCAGTTTCCGTCCAGCGCCGAGGAGAGAAGACATGTAAGTGCACCAACACAAACACACACAGTAGAACATGCCAGGCATACTTTACACCCCCGATCCCCCCCCGATCGCCCCCCGATCCCCCCCCAATCACCCCCCCCCCCTGTCACAAACTGACATTAGCAGTATTTTTTTTTTTTTTTTTTCTGATTACTGCATAGTGTCAGTTTGTGACAGTTACAGTGTTAGGGCAGTGAATATTACCCCCCTTTAGGTCTAGGATACCCCCCTAACCCCCCCTAATAAAGTTTTAACCCCTTGATCACCCCCTGTCACCAGTGTCACTAAGCGATCATTTTTCTGATCGCTGTATTAGTGTCGCTGGTGACGCTAGTTAGAGACGTAAATATTTAGGTTCGCTGTCAGCGTTTTATAGCGACAGGGACCCCCATATACTATCTAATAAAGGTTTTAACCCCTTGATTGCCCCCTAGTTAACCCTTTCACCACTGATCACCGTATAACTGTTACGGGTGACGCTGGTTAGTTCGTTTATTTTTTATAGTGTCAGGGCACCCGCCGTTTATTACCGAACAAAGGTTTAGCCCCCTGATCGCCTGGCGGTGATATGCGTCGCCCCAGGCAGCGTCAGATTAGCGCCAGTACCGCTAACACCCACGCACGCAGCATACGCCTCCCTTAGTGGTATAGTATCTGTACGGATCAATATCTGATCCGATCAGATCTATACTAGCGTCCCCAGCAGTTTAGGGTTCCCGAAAACGCAGTGTTAGCGGGATCAGCCCAGATACCCGCTAGCACCTGCGTTTTGCCCCTCTGCCCGGCCCACCCAAGTGCAGTATCGATCGATCACTGTCACTTACAAAACACTAAACGCATAACTGCAGCGTTCGCATAGTCAGGCCTGATCCCTGCGATCGCTAACAGTTTTTTTGGTAGCGTTTTGGTGAACTGGCAAGCACCAGCCCCAGGCAGCGTCAGATTAGCGCCAGTACCGCTAACACCCACGCACGCACCGTACACCTCCCTTAGTGGTATAGTATCTGATCGGATCAATATCTGATCCGATCAGATCTATACTAGCGTCCCCAGCAGTTTAGGGTTCCCACAAACGCAGTGTTAGCGGGATCAGCCCAGATACCTGCTAGCACCTGCGTTTTGCCCCTCCGCCCGGCCCAGCCCAGCCCACCCAAGTGCAGTATCGATCGATCACTGACACTTACAAAACACTAAACGCATAACTGCAGCGTTCGCAGAGTCAGGCCTGATTCCTGCGATCGCTAACAGTTTTTCTGGTAGCGTTTTGGTGAACTGGCAAGCACCAGCCCCAGGCAGCGTCAGGTTAGCGCCAGTACCGCTAACACCCACGCACGCAGCATACGCCTCCCTTAGTGGTATAGTATCTGAACGGATCGATATCTGATCCGATCAGATCTATACTAGCGTCCCCAGCAGTTTAGGGTTCCCACAAACGCAGTGTTAGCTGGATCAGCCCAGATACCTGCTAGCACCTGCGTTTTGCCCCTCCGCCCGGCCCAGCCCACCCAAGTGCAGTATCGATCGATCACTGACACTTACAAAACACTAAACGCATAACTGCAGCGTTCGCAGAGTCAGGCCTGATCCTTGCGATCGCTAACAGTTTTTTTGGTAGCGTTTTGGTGAACTGGCAAGCACCAGCGGCCTAGTACACCCCGGTCGTAGTCAAACCAGCACTGCAGTAACACTTGGTGACGTGGCGAGTCCCATAAGTGCAGTTCAAGCTGATGAGGTGGCAAGCACAAGTAGTGTCCCGCTGCCACCAAGAAGACAAACACAGGCCCATCGTGCCCATAGTGCCCTTCCTGCTGCATTCGCCAATCCTAATTGGGAACCCACCACTTCTGCAGCGCCCGTACTTCCCCCATTCACATCCCCAACCAAATGCAGTCGGCTGCATGAGAGGCATTTTCTTTATGTCCTCCCGAGTACCCCTACCCAACGAACCCCCCAAAAAAGATGTTGTGTCTGCAGCAAGCGCGGATATAGACGTGACACCCGCTATTATTGTCCCTCCTGTCCTGACAATCCTGGTCTTTGCATTGGTGAATATTTTGAACGCTACCATGCACTAGTTGAGTATTAGCGTAGGGTACAGCATTGCACAGACTAGGCACACTTTCACAGGGTCTCCCAAGATGCCATCGCATTTTGAGAGACCCGAACCTGGAACCGGTTACAGTTATAAAAGTTAGTTACAAAAAAAAGTGTAAAAAAAAAAAAAAAAAAAACACATACAAAAATATAAAATAAAAAAAAAATAGTTGTCGTTTTATTGTTCTTTCTCTCTCTATTCTCTCTCTCTATTGTTCTGTTCTTTTTTACTGTATTCTATTCTGCAATGTTTTATTGTTATTATGTTTTATCATGTTTGCTTTTCAGGTATGCAATTTTTTATACCTTACCGTTTACTGTGCTTTATTGTTAACCATTTTTTTGTCTTCAGGTACGCCATTCACGACTTTGAGTGGTTATACCAGAATGATGCCTGCAGGTTTAGGTATCATCTTGGTATCATTCTTTTCAGCCAGCGGTCGGCTTTCATGTAAAAGCAATCCTAGCGGCTAATTAGCCTCTAGACTGCTTTTACAAGCAGTGGGAGGGAATGCCCCTCCCCCCCCAATGTCTTCCGTGTTTTTCTCTGGCTCTCCTGTCTCAACAGGGAACCTGAAAATGCAGCCGGTGATTCAGCCAGCTGACCATAGAGCTGATCAGAGACCAGAGTGGCTCCAAACATCTCTATGGCCTAAGAAACCGGAAGCTACGAGCATTTTATGACTTAGATTTCGCCGGATGTAAACAGCGCCATTGGGAAATTGGGAAAGCATTTTATCACACCGATCTTGGTGTGGTCAGATGCTTTGAGGGCAGAGGAGAGATCTAGGGTCTAATAGACCCCAATTTTTGCAAAAAAGAGTACCTGTCACTACCTATTGCTATGATAGGGGATATTTACATTCCCTGAGATAACAATAAAAATGATTAAAAAAAAAAAAAAAATGAAAGGAACAGTTTAAAAATAAGATAAAAAAATAATAATAATAAAGAAAAAAAAAAAAAAAAAAAAAAAAAGCACCCCTGTCCCCCCTGCTCTCGCGCTAAGGCGAACGCAAGCGTCGGTCTGGCGTCAAATGTAAACAGCAATTGCACCATGCATGTGAGGTATCGCCGCGAAGGTCAGATCGAGGGCAGTAATTTTAGCAGTAGACCTCCTCTGTAAATCTAAAGTGGTAACCTGTACAGGCTTTTAAAGGCTTTTAAAAATGTATTTAGTTTGTCGCCACTGCACGTTTGTGCGCAATTTTAAAGCATGTCATGTTTGGTATCCATGTACTCGGCCTAAGATCATCTTTTTTATTTCATCAAACATTTGGGCAATATAGTGTGTTTTAGTGCATTAAAATGTAAAAAAGTGTGTTTTTTCCCCAAAAAATGCGTTTGAAAAATCGCTGCGCAAATACTGTGTGAAAAAAAAAAATTAAACACCCACCATTTTAATCTGTAGGGCATTTGCTTTAAAAAAAATATATAATGTTTGGGGGTTCAAAGTAATTTTCTTGCAAAAAAAAATTATTTTTTTATGTAAACAATAAGTGTCAGAAAGGGCTTTGTCTTCAAGTGGTTAGAAGTGTGGGTGATGTGTGACATAAGCTTCTAGATGTTGTGCATAAAATGCCAGGACAGTTCAAAACCCCCCCAAATGACCCCATTTTGGAAAGTAGACACCCCAAGCTATTTGCTGAGAGTCATGTTGAGTCCATGGAATAATTTATATTGTGACACAAGTTGCGGGAAAGAGACAATTTTTTATTTTTTTTATTTTTTTTTGCACAAAGTTGTCACTAAATGATATATTGCTCAAACATGCCATGGGAATATGTGAAATTACACCCCAAAATACATTCTGCTGCTTCTCCTGAGTATGGGGATACCACATGTGTGGGACTTTTTGGGAGCCTAGCCGCGTACGGGACCCCGAAAACCAAGCACCGCCTTCAGGCTTTCTAAGGCCGTAAATTTTTGATTTCACTCTTCACTGCCTATCACAGTTTCGGAGGCCATGGAATGCCCAGGTGGCAAAAAAACCCCCCAAATGACCCCATTTTGGAAAGTAGACACCCCAAGCTATTTGATGAGAGGTATAGTGAGTATTTTGCAGACCTCACTTTTTGTCACAAAGTTTTGAAAATTGAAAAAAGAAAAAAAAAAATTTTTTTTCTCGTCTTTCTTTATTTTCAAAAACAAATGAGAGCTGCAAAATACTCACCATGCCTCTCAGCAAATAGCTTGGGGTGTCTACTTTCCAAAATGGGGTCATTTGGGGGGGGTTTGTGCCACCTGGGCATTCCATGGCCTCCGAAACTGTGATAGGCAGTGAGGAGTAAAATCAAAAATGTACGCCCTTAGAAATCCTGAAGGCAGTGATTGGTTTTCGGGGTCCCGTACGCGGCTAGGCTCCCAAAAAGTCCCACACATGTGGTATCCCCATACTCAGGAGAAGCAGCTAAATGTATTTTGGGGTGCAATTCCACATATGCCCATGGCCTGTGTGAGCAATATATCATTTAGTGACAACTTTGTGCAAAAAAAAAAAAAAAAAAAAAAAATTTGTCACTTTCCCGCAACTTGTGTCAAAATATAAAACATTCCATGGACTCAACATGCCTCAAAGCAAATAGCTTGGGGTGTCTACTTTCCAAAATGGGGTCATTTGGGGGGGTTTTATGTCATCTGGGCATTTTATGGCCTTCAAAACTGTGATAGGTAGTGAGGAGTAAAATCAAAAATGTACGCCCTTAGAAATCCTGAAGGCAGTGATTGGTTTTCGGGGCCCCGTACGCGGCTAGGCTCCCAAAAAGTCTCACACATGTGGTATCCCCATACTCAGGAGAAGCAGCTAAATGTATTTTGGGGTGCAATTCCACATATGCCCATGGCCTGTGTGAGCAATATATCATTTAGTGACAACTTTTTGTAATTTTTTTTTTTTTTTTTGTCATTGTTCAATCACTTGGGACAAAAAAAATGAATATTCAATGGGCTCAACATGCCTCTCAGCAAATTCCTTGGGGTGTCTACTTTCCAAAATGGGGTCATTTGTGGGGGTTTTGTACTGCCCTGCCATTTTAGCACCTCAAGAAACGACATAGGCAGTCATAAATTAAAGGCTGTGTAAATTCCAGAAAATGTACCCTAGTTTGTAGATGCTATAACTTTTGCGCAAACCAATAAATATACACTTATTGACATTTTTTTTACCAAAGACATGTGGCCGAATACATTTTGGCCTAAATGTATGACTAAAATTGAGTTTATTGGATTTTTTTTAGAACAAAAAGTAGAAAATATCATTTTTTTTCAAAATTTTCGGTCTTTTTCCGTGTATAGCGCAAAAAATAAAAACGGCAGAGGTGATCAAATACTATCAAAAGAAAGCTCTATTTGTGGGAAGAAAAGGACGCAAATTTCGTTTGGGTACAGCATTGCATGACCGCGCAATTAGCAGTTAAAGCGACGCAGTGCCGAATTGTAAAAAGTGCTCTGGTCAGGAAGGGGGTAAAACCTTCCGGGGCTGAAGTGGTTAATAATACAACAGACATCTCCCCAATAACACTGTGGGAAGCTCATAAGCCTGTCTTGCGTGGTACAATACAAAGACAAATGGCACTATTTAAACGGGAACGCAAAAATCTAGCAAAAAAACTAGAACTCAATTTTAATGCAGCCTACATATCATTTCAAGATAATCCATCTCAGAGTACAAAATCTCATCTGGAAAAATCTAGATTGGAATACGATCTATTTCTCACTGAGTCAGTTGATAAATCCCTCAAACGCTCCAAACACAATTTCTACATGAATACAAACAAACCTGGTACATATTTGGCTCGGGCATTAAATTCAACTAACAAATCTTTCAAACCAATACGTTTGAAATTATCAAAAAATGTTTACACTTGTAATCCAGTTAAAATAGTCCATAAATTTCACTCACATCTCGCAACTTTATACAAGACAAACAATGAATTTAATCCTACAGAAGCTGAATCCTTCTTCTCAAAAATAAACTTACCTGAGTTATCTCAGAATCAAAAAAGCAGTTTGGATGAGCCTATAACTATAGATGAAGTTGCTAACGCCATAAAAGACCTAAAACTTAACAAAAGACCAGGCCCAGACGGCTACTCGGCTTTATACTATAAAACATTCTCAGAAATACTCTCTCCCATTCTCACTGAAACTTTTAACAAACTTCTAGATGGACATTCTTTTCGGCAAGAAACACTAATGGCAATTGTTTGTATGATCCCAAAACCCCTTTCTGATGATACTTCCTATGTGAATTATCGGCCTATCTCTCTGTTAAACCTCGATATTAAATTATTAGCAAAAATAATAGCAAAACGCCTCAATAGCATTATAGGAAAATTAATACACAGAGATCAAGTAGGCTTCATGCCAAATAGACAGGCAGGCGATAATATACGCAGGGCAGTGTTATTGGCACATATTGCTAAAAAACGGAAAATCCCTTTATGTTTTCTATCTCTCGATATTAAGAGGGCATTTGACACAGTATCCTGGCAATATATGCAATATTCATTACAAAAATGGGGTTTTGGACCCCACTTTTTAACATGGATCAAAGCATTATATAATAAACCCAAAGCCTATATAAAATATGCTGGATACAAATCTGAAGCCTTTAATATCGAAAGAGGTACCCGACAGGGTTGCCCATTATCTCCCTTATTATTTGCCCTTATACTCGAACCCATGGCCCAATACATCAGAACAAACCAAACTATAACTGGCATTGAAGTAGGAGGTATTACACACAAATTATGTATATTTGCAGACGATATATTACTTTTTCTATCATCACCACAGGTCTCTGGTCCTAACTTAATACCAGCTCTTGATGGATTTGCAGCCCTATCCGGCCTTATGATTAATCCTAAGAAATGCCTAGTGCTTAATATTTCACTCACAAACATGGAATTGATCCCGGCTAAGGCTGCACTCCCATTCACATGGGCAGAAAAATCAATCCCATATCTTGGAATTCATTTAACAGCATCTCATTCTGACTTATTCTCAACCAATTATCCTCCTGTATTAAGACAGATCACAAATCTAATAAAACAATGGTCGCAACTTCCTTTATCCTGGATAGGGAAAATTAATGCAATCAAAATGACTATTCTACCCAAATTGCTTTATCTATTCAGAGTCCTCCCTATTCCAATTCCTTCCTATTTTTTGAGAATAGTACAAAAAAGAGCAACTTCGTTTATATGGGGCTCTTCTAAACCACGTATACCTATACACACACTACATCTTCCCAAAAATAAAGGAGGCCTGGGATACCCTAATTTTACTACTACAGAGCAGCACATTTGGCCAGTCTGTCCAAATACCATGCAAAACAGGAAATCCCATTATGGGTATTTATAGAGGCTTCAGAAAATGACCCTCTATTAATATCACATTTATTATGGCTTGATCCTAAAGACCGCTTTAAAATTCATAATCCCATAACTAAACACTTCTTATCTCTCTGGGATAAACTAAAAACCAAATATCAGTTACAATCTCCACACAATCCTCTCCTTTCTTTTATCAGAAATCCGGCCTTTTATCCGGCATGGATCTACCCAAATTCTTTTAAAGCTTGGACAACATCAGGCATTCAGACACTAAATGACTTCATAGCATCTAAATCATTCCTTTCATTCCCATCGCTTAGAGAAAAATATGATCTACCAAACTCTGAGATATTTAGATATCTCCAAATCAAAAATTTCTATACACCATTCCTAAAGGGGGATACACCATTATCCCAATTATCCATTTTTGAATCAATCTGTACAAAAGATCCACTTGCTAAAGGTACAATTTCATCACTTTATAATCAATTATATGGAGTAGCAAATCTTAATAGACCCTCTTACGTTCAGAGGTGGGAGGAGGACCTGGGACGAACTTTAGAAGACACGGACTGGTCTAACATATGGCTCACATCTAAGTCATCTTCACCCAACATCTTAGCACTGGAGACAAATTATAAAGTCCTAACTCGCTGGTACCTTGTACCCGCTAGAGTGGCAAAATATTCACCTAATACCTCAGCTCTTTGTTTTCGAGGATGCCCAGAAATAGGCACATATTTACACATATGGTGGACGTGCCCAGTAATCCAAACCTGGAAGGAAGTTTTCGTGATTGCATCTAAAATATTTAAAAAGATAATACAACCAGATCCATATTTAACTTTACTTAATCTAAAACCGGAATGGTTAACACTCTCTCAATTCAAACTTATGATCCAACTAATAACGGCTGCAAAACAAACAGTGGCCAAGGCATGGAAATCTCCTACATTGGTACTAGCAGAAACAATTCACAGAATGAATAATACAATGTCCCATGCTAAGATGGTAGCCATCGATCAAAATCAAATTCCAAAATTTGAAAAACTTTGGCACCCTTGGATAAAACAACAGTTCCTGTCAAATTTCAATGACTCTGTCCTGTTGCCATGGTAACAGATTAAATGACTTACAGAGACACCCATTCTAAGGCTTCAAAGAGAACTAAAAAGAATAATAAACTGACGAGCGGGACAACCTTGTGGACCATACCTCTACCTTTCAACCCTTTTTCTTCTTTCTCTTTCCTTTTCTCCACCTTACGATTAAAGCTCATTATCAGAATTTATTTGACCTATATACACTCTACTTGTAAACAATATGTATAGTAGGTATAAATCATTTAAATACCTACAAAAGTAACTAAGGAAATGATATATATCTTTAATTTAGGTTTACGTGAACCCAATGTTTAATATTTGAAATTTCATGATATTTACCTATATAAACCCTACTGTAAAACAATGAGCTTACTTTATAGATCCTTGTAAACTTACTTTATGTATCTTTATAACATTGTATACTCAATAAACTTCTTTTGACAAGGAAAAATCTAATTTCATGTTGCGAGTCCTGCCTGTCTACTGGCCATCTCTTTCCACAACTTCCTGGATTATCTACATGGTTAGCAGATTCTTCTCTGCTGTTTACTTTTAATTTCTAAGGACTACATATCCTATGGTACCTTGCTGTCTGCAAACTGTGATTACTGTATTGACTCTGCCTCCTGAAACTTTTCCATTCAGCACCTTTGTAGTTTAAAAGGCCGACTCTGTGAAATGTGACACAGCAGTGCCTACACACAGGCATAGTAGATCCGTTTCATAGTATTCAAGGGAGTAAATGTGTGGGGATCTTCATAAAGCATGTTTAGAAACTTCAAGATCGTTCAGATTATTAGGAGTAGGCTAGAAATAATTGAAATACAATATGTAAATGTATATATGATTATATATGAGTATATATGATTTAACATTTTTGACCATAGACACATTTCAAGGGAGTAAATTCCTTTATTATTATTCAAAAAGTAACTTTACAGACTTCAGGATCTTTCAGAGTAATAACAGTAGGCTAGAAGTGATGGAAATTCAATGTGGAAATGAATATATGATTTTGCAATTTGACCATAACACTTAAACGTTTTCTTTGCTTTTCCCTGTCAATAGGTACTAATAGCTGCCAGCTGCACATGATATCTGTTGGCAGTCTCAGCCTTTGGAGATTCTTTTTTGGAAATTATTTTTGGATATTACATTTAGTTGTAAACAAATATGTTTCATAAGCTTTCTTGGTTAATATATTGTCTCAAATGGTATACATAAACCTAAACTCTAGGGAGATACAAAAGACTCAAATAAATGCAGCTTTGTAGTCATTAAAGCGGTAGTAAACCACAGTTAATGATTAAAAAAAAGAAAAATTGCCTGCAAGAAAATGTCATAATGTGCTAGTATGCATCACATACTAATGCCCCGTACACACGGTCGGACATTGATCGGACATTCCGACAACAAAATCCTAGGATTTTTTCTGACGGATGTTGGCTCAAACTTGTTTTGCATACACACGGTCACACAAAGTTGTCGGAAAATCCGATCATTCTGAACGCGGTGCTGTAAAACACGTACATCGGGACTATAAACTGGGCAGTAGCCAATAGCTTTCATCTCTTTATTTATTCTGAGCATGCATGGCACTTTGTGCGTCGGATTTGTGTACACACAATCGGAAATTCTGACAACGGATTTTGTTGTCGGAAAATTTTATAGCCTGCTCTCAAACTTTGTGTGTTGGAAAATCCGATGGAAAATGTGTGATGGAACCTACACACGGTCGGAATTTCTAACAACAAGGTCCTATCACACATTTTCCGTCAGAAAATCCGACCGTGTGTACGGAGCATAACACATTATGAGAGACTTACATTAGAACAAAACCCTCCAGCGCTGCGCTGTCACCGCTGAGAGGGCTGACATCTTCCGCCACGTCCTCCGGCTACATGAGCGCGGGAGCTGTCATTTATGGTACAGGCTCTGAAGGTCTGGCACTGTATGCCGGACCTTCAGAGCACATGCACCAGTAACATCACCGGCTGCATGCACTCTAAATATCTCCTAAACTGTGCAAATTTAGGAGCTATTCACAGTACCTACAGGTAAGCCTTACTATAGGCTTGCCTGTAGGTACCTGTGGTAAAACAGAGTTTACTACCATTTTAAACCACTTCTGGACCGCCCACCGTCGTTATATGTCGGCTGTTTGAAGAGGAATATCGTTGTTATGGCAGCAGCTAGTTGCCCTAACCCTGGTATTCTCTTCTTCAGTGAGCGGTCCGGTTTAAGATAAAAATGCAGCGGATTAGCCACAAGATCACTTTTATCGGCGGCAGGAGAGGCTACCAATCAGATCCTTCCTGTGGCCTGACATGGAGACGAGTGAGGGGAAGATGGCCCCCACCCATCTCGATATCATTGCAGGGCGGAAGCAATGTCAAAATGTCACTTCCGACCATAGCTCTTAAAGGGCCATTTTTTTTTTTTTTTTTTTTAAAGGACAACATTTTTTTTTTTTTATTGCATTTTAGTGTAAATATGAAATCTGAGGTCTTTTTGACCCCGGATCTCATATTTAAGAGGTCCTGTCATGCTTTTTTTCTATTAGAAGGGATGTTTACTTTCCTTGTAATAGGAATAAAAGTGGCACATTTTTTTGTTTTTTAAAAACAGTGAAAAAATTAAAGGTAAAATAAATAAGAATAAAAAAAAAAATTTTAAAAGCACCCCGTCCCGACGAGCTCGTGTGGCGTACCACAGGCCTCTATTGACCATTGGACTACAAATCCTAAGGGGAAAGATAGTGCCAAGGGAGGAGACAGGGACTGTTTCTCCTGGGCTGCTGAAGGGACTAGTAATCTCTATTTGCTGTGGGGTACCAGAGTGAGCACATCTCCCTGTCTGGCTGTGCACCCGCCTCATACACACCAGCGGCTTTAGCGGAGATCAAGGCCCTATGCACTGAGGGCTGGAGAGAGAGAGGGAGAATGGATCAGAGTGCGCAGACTGAGGACTGAGACATTAGGGGATACAGTCTCTTGCTGCATAGGCACTTAAGCATTGTAGTCTGGTGAACTGAGGACTGGAGTCACACTACAATACAGAGGACACCTGCACAATGGAACTTTTGCAGCGTTATCACTGGATTGGTGAGAGGGCCCTGTAGCCATAACCTGCTTGCTGCTATCAGAGACTGAGCATCTAGGGTTTAGACACTTAACCAGCAGCCTATATCACTGCATGCAGATTCCACTGGGACTGGATTCATGTGCATCATCGTAAAGACTGGGGCCCCAACGTTTTCCGGCTGAATATCCATGGCATAGGACTGTCTTTTTAAATAACTGTTGTACAAGAACTCCAGCCATTGCTTATAGCATAAGGGGTACTGCTGCAGTTAATTTGGCTCATAGTCTAGTCACCCCTAGAGTGCACTCTTGTAGTATAGTATACTGGTAGCAGGAAAGTTATGTCAACACTGTTTACGATTACTGTTGATGTGGTTCGTGCCATTGCTTAATTTGCAGTTCACCTGGTATAGATATATTTAACTGCTGTGTCCATTACTTTAAACTACTACCACGTGATAACTTTTCTGTTTGGAGAGTTGTGTTAGAAATACATTCTGCCTGTCTCTGTATGTGCATATTGCCACCCCCTTCAATTCATTTCAATTAAACATACTTCTTTAACCTTACTCAGACTGCTGTTTATCCTCAGATACAGAGTTAGAACTGTGTGTTAAGTACATATCCTTATGTTTTCTGTGATACAGCAACTGCTATCTGCGTAACCTGGTGTGTCAGAGGGGCCAAGATCATTCATAAAGTCGAGAGAAAGAACAGAGAACCTAAACTAACATGAGGTTCCTTCTGGAGTAGTGTTACACAGAGAAAGTAGCTCATCACTTGGCTGCTTCTCCTTTCACTGTCCAAGTCACAGGCAGGGGAGGGTGCAGGATGAACTGGGCTAAGAGGGAATAGGTTGAATGATGCTGACCATCAATCTGAAGATATCTAAGGGGCAGAAATAAGGACTGCTGGAGAAATTTTTGGATTCAATTTGAATATTGCAGCAAAGCTTGCTTTATTATTTCATCTTTTTAATAGGATATTTATTTTTTTTATTTTTGGCTGGAGTTTTGCTTTAGAAAAAAAAAGCATTTGATTTAGTATAGTTTATTAGGGTAAATGCACACTAGAAGAATGCAAGGAAATGTGAGTGGTGCTTTCTTGCAATTACAGATGGTTGTAGACACAAAGAGAATTTCAATCAGAGATTGTGTCTTTGTGATATCTTACCTGTCATTACCACGGAAGATACAACTGTGGATCTGGAGCTTAGCACTGCATCTTGTGAATGATATAACGGCATGTTACCACAATGCATGGCAATGCACAGTGCTTTGTGTGGTTTGTTGCAGTGCCGTTCATTTGGAATCACACATTAATGCATAGCTCTAGTAGATGGTGCACTGCTTCAAACAAATACCTCAGGAATATAATTTATTTTGAGTTAGCTGAAAATTCACACTGCCATGAATTTTCAGCTAACTCAAAATAAATGGGTTGACTTAAGGCAACCTGAATTAATGCTTGGAATATTGCATTTGAATGGGGTTTTTATAAAAGTCATAGCCCAAACAGTGTCCAGGTACCTATACCTGGGACACTATGTGCATGAAGTTGTGTATGGATTTCTCCCACATTCCAAACAAAAACTGGCTTTCAAATAAATTTACCCCTGCAGTGTATGCATTCTTTGTTTCGAACCACTCCCCCGGGCTGCTGATGTGTGAATAGAATAAAAATAAAATACTGCGCTATCTGTGAAATAAAAATAATTGAAATTCATATATGAATAAATTGAAAAAGATCTCCACTGCAACTTCATGTGAGACAAACACAATACCTTACAAAATTAAAATACAAGTTGCGCTGATTGATAGTAAATAAACAAGGGTGATACCTTGAATATGTGACACATACACAAATTAATAACTGTGCAACCTGTGAAAAGAATTAATAAATACTCATATACAATTGGTTAAAAAGTCACTGATTGATCCGAGACGGATGAAGAACCAAAAAAAAGTCCATGTGTTGAAGATGCTGTTCAATGAGATCTTCCACAGTGGCACACAAACGCAACACCTCAGAAAAAGTGAAAAAGTAATAGTGCCTCCACCTCTACACGTACTGCCTCTTACCAGCTGTAAATGATCTGTTACGGGAGATCAGATGCACCTGTGGCTTATTACCCTGCCTCGGGTCTCTGTACTGTGCACCAAAACTCCCAGCATTCTCACCAAATGGATAGCCTCATATACACATGTATTCAGAACATCCCGATGGAAAGATAATAAAGGCTTGCATAGTGTAAATCCTTATTTTATTCAATTAAAAGAACAAAATTACACTTACAATTCAGTTGTAATAACACAGTATTAAAAATCAAGCCGGCTGGCTCTCGATAGCAGCCGTTGCATCTGGAGATCTGCGTACACGTGGTGACGTCAGCAAGTCGCTCCTCCCAAAAAAAATCTAGAACATATCTCTTCCCATGAACTTACCTGGCTAGGGAAAAGCAGCTTTAAAGATGACATTGTTGCCAAAAGTAATCTACTATTTCCACACTTTCCCCATACATTTACCTGACTCCTTTTTTACCACAGCCGAAAAAATGTTTCTATGGGCTGGTAAAGTAGCTAGGCTTTCATATCCTATATTACTCAAACAAAGACAAAGAGGGGGAGCAGGGTTTCCCTGCTTACGCAAATACTATCATGCAGCACTTCTGGATCAGGTGAAGTCATGGTTTGACCAAGAGACTGATAAACTATGGGTACATATAGAGAGAGCAATAGTCTCACAAAGAGATCTGCCCTCACTTTTACTAGCAGCATTAGCTCGAAGACCATTATTCTACCCTAAGTTCCCTTTCATAGATGCTACATTGACTGCATGGGGCGCTCTACATGAACAAATTAACCATGGTAAGCCTTTACTCCAGAAAGAACTCACACTGGGAGTTTACGAATACCTTATCCCCTCCATAAAAGTAAATAGAGGACCCTTGACAAAATAAATCACATATAAACAGCTAATTTCAAAACGTTCCACTATTGCATCTTATCTAGAACTTCAGCTACACCATTACCATATCAAAAACCCAGATTCGCACTGCACTCTACAACCAGACATATGGGAATACTTGACCACTTCATTCCACAAACCTAAAGGCCTCTCATGGTTTTACCACAAACTACAAACTAATCATATCCCTACAAAAACCTCTTGTATGTCAAATTGGGAAAAAGATCTCAATATAACGTATGCTCTGTCTAAATTGATCAGAGCAATTCAGTCTAACTGTAAATACCCCCATTGCACAAACCATTGGGACCTAGCCCTGAAACTCTTACACAGGAGTTATTTGACACCTGTAAGACTATCACACATTTTTAAGGATGCTCCTAGCCTATGTTGGAGGGACTGTGGTTCCAAGGGAACTTTATTTCACTTAATGTGGGAATGTAAATCTTTGAGGAGCTTCTGGAACTCAGTATTCTCCTGGCTAGCAACAGCTACAGGAATTATCCTCCCTTCCAAAGCCGCTCTAGCCCTACTTAACTTGGTATCCATGACATACCCATACAACACCGATGTATAGTCACTCACGTCCTTATAGCAGCACGTCTAATTATTACTTCAATCTGGAAGACAGCTTATGCATCCAATGTAACAGACGTGATAAATAGGGTTAGAACCCAACATCTCTATGAAAAATTATTTACTTATGCTTCCAATTCAACCTCCCAATTCTCAGAAAAAATGGCTCCAATGGATTGCAAGATTTCCAGAGACTTCTCTATGAAATACTGGCATCTCAACCAGTATATGACTTAGTGATGTTTAATACCAAACTGATGGTGGTACCTTTTAATTGTTATTTCCTTTTTCTTGTCGTTTTGTATTTCTATTGTTTTAACTTCTTTTGATTTTTTTTCTTTTCTTAGTATGACTTTTCCTAGTCATATATGCCCCTACCCTATTGTTACCTTTATATTATGACTAAAATCAAACGACTTGTTCCAATCCATAGTAGATTACTACTGTGTAAATATACTCAGCCATAAGGCCTTTGAGCCTTTGAGCTATGATTGGCAACTGTTTTACTGTCATGTGTAAACGGATACAGTTAAATGTCCTATTGTAACTTGCTAAAATCTACTCTTTAATAAAAAACAATTGAAAGAAATATGAAAATCATTTTAAAAATTCAAATAAACTGACAAGATTTTAAACCCCCTGTGGTTAGGTAAGTGAGAGAAAAGCACAATGGGATAGCTGGGCCAGAGATGGAATTGGAAAACCCTTCTATTTATTATGAAAATTGAAATTCTGCCTGAAAAGGTGAACTTATCCTTTACAGTGGTTGTAAACCCTCTCCTATACACAGTGAAGTGAACAGCCTCAGATGATACACAGAGATGATGCAAATTCTCCTACATAAGTTTTACATGTGTATCTGCTGTCTTTCCCTTTGTACACTCTTTGGAAAGTGCAGATGTTCGAAATCTTGTTTCCTCATTCAGCAGTGGGTGTGGAGTCTGGGCTTACATTGTGTGATAGCTGATTGGAGGAAAGGCACACACCCCCACTCCACATAGGTAGAGGAACAAAGAAACTTGCAGAGCTGCAGTCTGAATAGACAAGCTCTCTGCTAATCTACCTCTAAACTCCTTCCCCAACACAAATTTTCAGCTGTTGTTATCTCGTGTGTTGGAGAACTTGTCAGAAGTGACTCTGCTGAAAACAGAGGAACGGAGCAGCAGCAAGACACGACACTTAGAGCTTTGGAGAGAGATAAATAAACACTACAGATATATGTGCCCAGGTAAATTTTAATGAATGGGGTTTACAACCACTTCAAGGTAAAAAAATGTCCTATTAGTTGTATGGCTCTCCTCCCTAAACAAATACCGAAATCCAGCACTGTGCCTGTCTGCAGCAGCGCTGCTCCCTCTTCTTCTTCTCAAAGGACACAGAGGCAGCAGTGGTAGCCATTGGCTGTTGTCAATCAGATCCTGTGAGAAGGGAGCATGGGGCCTGGACAAGCAATGCTGTGTGTGTCAATGAATGTACACATCCCAGCTCAGAAGTGCTGCCATAAGTTCCCCCTCAGCACAGGGTTTGCTGAGTGGGCACTCGGAGAAGAGAAGGCACTCAGAGAAGGAGTGGAGAGTGCTGGCAGGGGACCCCAGAAGAGAAGGAAAGGGGTGTCTCTGTGTATTACCATTGCAGAGCAGGTAATTACAACTTTTTTTTTATTTTAGGAAGAAAAAAATGTCCTTTAGAACCACTTCAAGCCCGTCATGAGAGACATATGGGGACTACCATCACTACCCATCTTTTCAAAATGCTAGTTACCTGGCTGTCTCTGGTTCTAATACTTGAACAAGAGATTTGTAAATTTCTGCCACCATGTTGTGACTAATAATAAACACATGGACCACATGATATTGATTTACACAGCCACAGGTGCCGCAAAGCAATTAACTGTTAAAAAGACAGTGGGTTACAAGTGGAGGTGTTTGGTGGTGAAAAAGAACCACCATGGTTCCCTGCTGCACTCTATCAGCTCTAGAATTGACCATTTCCAACTTGAGTTCATTTCTGTGATTGATCCCTCATTAAAACAACTAACACCAGTAGGTGAACACCATACTACCAGATGGGCCCCCCATTTGTAATCATGTCACATTTTCACAGACCCTCAAAAAAAAAACCTAACTGACCAAGCTTCCTTGTTAATTTAATTGTAATCTGAATCTGTTGTTGAACATTTAATGAGGGAGGGGTTGGTAGGATGACTTTTTTCCTTCACCAACCTTTTGGAATGAACTCCAACAAAGCCTACCCTTTGGCTCCTCCCTCCCACCTGACCCTTAACTGCCAACCAGGTAAGACTTACTGCCTTTACCCTGAAACCTTAACTTAACTCTTTCTGAGGGCTTTTCCTCACCCCCATAAAAGCTATGGGGGGGGGGGGGAAGCAGCAGCACACTGAGCTTCCTAGTGAACGTCTGTGCAGAGGGGGCATGTCAGGACAAGTCTGGTCATTGGAGGAGAGTACACTGAGTTCCCATCATAGCTAGAGAACTGACCACGGTGTGTTCTCCTGCTTGGTGTGATCAGTTTTTAATAGGAAAGCAAGAGGATTAGCAGGAACATCATGGATTTTACATAAAGGAATCAATACAAAGAGAGCAGGATATGTTCTCATACAAGTACATGGTGCAGCAGGCGCTTATCAGGAATATGAAGTGGTGGGGTACCAAACAATTTAATTTTATATCTCCTTTTCACTCCTACCAGTCAAATATTTGGGACACGCATGCAGCAAATTATAGCCAAAAAAGTTATAATTCCTTATCTTCGTGCTATTACTGGGTCAGAGACTTAGAAAGTAAGGAATTATTATCATCAGCTATTGTTTTAGTATACAGTTTGTGCTAAAATCCCCCCAGCTGAGAACTACTAGGTTTGTTGCCATTAAAAAAAAAGAATTTATACAATAAATGGTATGAAAAGCAAAAAATGCTCCACCACAACTTTAAGATCTTTAAGGCTACAAAGTATCTAAAGCTTCTGCAATTTTTTTTCCTCCAAATGCTACTTTACATTAAGTACATGAACTGAATTAATCTAGGATTAATAAAAATGTTGTAGCACCTGTGCCCAGATCCTAAAATTTCACAAATACATTTATAGTAAATCTAAATATTTACAGTTTAACATTGAGTTTACTAAAGCCAGTTAATTATATCATAGTTGGCTTTTTTTTTTTTTTTTATAAAACACTGTTTTCTCCTTATTTTGTTTTCTTTTGCTTTTGAGTGCTGCTGTTCTCCTTCAGCCTCTTGACAGCCACTTCCTGTCTACATGCACTTTCTCTATCTTTTACTGCACATTGTTCTGGATCGCCTACCTGATAGCGGCAACAGTGGGTCATGCCTTTATGAAGTCTAGGACTAGATTCCCTCTGTAATTCTAAACATGTAATCTGTAGAACAATTTAAAGCGCGACTATGGAGATTTTAAGTACTGAAGTTTGGCGCCATTCCATGAGTGTGCGCAATTTTAAAGCATGGCGTTTTAGGTATCTATTTACTTGGCGTAATAGCATCTTTCACATTATACAAAAAAATCGGGTTATCGTTATTGTTTTTTTTTTTTATATTCATTAATTTTTTTTTCCCAAAAAAAGTTTTGAAACATTGCTGCACCTTGTAACATAAAAAAACATAAAAACAAAACAAAAAAAAACACCATTTTATTCCCTATGGTGTCTGCTAAAACAGTATATATAATGTTTGGGGGTTCTGAGTAATTTTTTTGCAAAAAAAATGATGATTATTACATGTTGGAGAGAAATGTCAGAATTGGCCTGGGTGGCAGGGTGTTAATTACCATAAGTAATATACAAATAATTATTATATATTGTTTTTAAGGTAATTAACTATATTTTCAAAAACTGTACTTAAGCAGGTGGCTTAACAGACAAATTACTGAAGTTTGAAGTTATAACTTCAAACCAGTAATTTCACAGTAAATAGATAAATAATAAATTACTATCTTATAACACATAGCATAATAATATATGATTTAGCTTGATTATAACAGTACCTTTTCAACAGCAGCAGAGTCCCATTCTCCCTCTTAACTGTGTGAGAAAAACATGGGATTGTGGGTAAATCTTATACCCATAAACCCATGTTTTTTTTCCTTCTAGTTAAGAGGGCTGGACTGGAAGGAAGCATGTGTCTTTTAGACACATGCCCCTTCTATGACACTGCAGTGAGAGGAGAGCCTCCACTGCAGCATTTTTATTGGGCAGTTGGGGCTAATGGTACTTTACCATTGGTCCAAGACTCCAAGCTGTCCATTGAGCTCAGTGTCTCTGACAAGAAGTGAGGAGAGGCACTGTGAGCTCAGCCTCTCAGTCTGCTGCAGAGTGCCAGT
Organism: Aquarana catesbeiana; assembly: GCF_042186555.1. Lineage (NCBI taxonomy): Eukaryota > Metazoa > Chordata > Amphibia > Anura > Ranidae > Aquarana > Aquarana catesbeiana. Next base: position 585,529,165 of record NC_133327.1, read on the forward strand.
TTGTATATAAACTGGCCGCTCTGTATGTAGATTCTGACAGGCTGTGCAAGAAGCCCCATATCTCTGGAGCCATAGGTCAGAGGGAGCCCCAATTTTAACAGTGGCGGGGTAGGACTTATGCTACCTATTTGGGGTCTCTGTGACCTCGGGTCACCGAGCTACGACCCTTGAAGCCTTTTTTTTATGTTCATGGCAGCTGAGGCTCTGCCTCACCTGCCTCCCCTGACTGCACGTCCCTGTCAGGTACTCTTTTAATGAAAGCTGCAGATTTACGAAAAATTTAAAAATACATGAACAAGTATAGCGCCCCATAGAGCTACTGTTTTGCTAAATTTAGATTTTGGCTTCCCTGTAATCAGGGAGAGCATTATTTGATTAGTTAAGTCTGCTCTGGGCTCTGGAGTTATGGGCTCAATTACTTCTCCCTGTCTCTTTTCTCTGACTTGAGTGATTAGGAAATGTTGTGTTCCTGGCTGCTGTGTGCCTGTCGGGGAATAGAACCCGGGATCAAACCATCAGATGAATCCTGCCCGTGGGTTACACAAGTTAAAGCTTATTTGAGACGTTAGTGATTTATTGGTTACATGTACCTATATACTGTAGCACCAACAATTTACACAACACTTTACATATACTGTGTATTGCACATTCACACCAATCCCTGCCCTCAGGAAGCCTGCAGTCTAAAGTCCCTTGCTCACATTCATACAATCACATACTAGAGCCAATTGACCTATTAGTATGTCTTTGGAGTGTGGGAGGAAACCCATGCAGGCACAGGGAAAACATGCAAATGCAAGGCAGGTAATGCCATGATTGGGATTTTAAACAGCCACCCTAGTAGAGTTGGGCGAATGTTTCAGGTCAAGCAAAAGTTCGGCTTAAATATCGCCTGTGCGACCGTTCGGCCAACACCTAAATTTGCAGGGCGTTCGGCGGGTGCTCGCCCTGCCGAATGCCCTGTAACGCACTGCCCGCTGCACAGTGCATTCTAAGCCCTGATTGGGCAAAGCTGAATAGCTGGTTGGTAGGGAGCAGGGCAAGGAAGCCAGCTGCCGCATCCATAACAAGCAATGAGTCATCAGCCGTCAATAGGCTTCCCCACTGACAGCTGAATAAAAAAAAAAAACATTGCTGGGATTATAAATGTGAAAAAAAAATTACATGGGGGTCCTACCCAATCCATACTAGGCCCTTCGAGTCTGGTAAGGATTTTAAGGGGAGCCCCATGCCATATGTTTAAAAAGAAATGGTGTGGGGGGCCCCCTAATCCATAGCAGGCCTTTACCCGAGCATACAGCCTGGCCACAAAAGGCAGAGCCCCCACCCCAAAGCACCCCCATGTTTAGGGCATGTAGCCTTGTATGGTCTCAGAGGGGGGGCTCCCCTTTTCCTGACCTGCCAGGCTGCATGCTCAGATAAGGGTCTGGCATGGATTTTGGGAGGGGCCCATGCCGTTTTCTTTTTAAATTTTTGCCATGGGGTTCCCCTAAAAATCCATACCATACCCAAAGGGCCTGGTATGGATTGTGGGGTCCCCCATGCCGTTTGTTTTAACATTTTTCTATGGCCGGCAATGGTATTGGCAATTTAAATGTCATTTCATTCTTTTTTTTTATAAATGTCTGTTTTGCTGTAGAAGGCTCTATACATGGTACAGATGCGCCACTTTACAGGCAGACTAAGGTTACCTCCCAGGCACTATACTTAAATTAATTTTTAATTGTTATTGTTTTACTTTGAGCATCATTAAAATCACTGCTCCTGTAAAAATGATTTAAAAAAAAAATTGTTGCATTGATATATGTCCCCCAGGGCAGTACCCAGGGCCCCATACCCTTTTCATGGCCAATAACTAGCTTTAAAATAGGGACTTTTGATTTTTCAAGTTCGGGTCCCATATACTTATCTATACTAATAGGGTTCGCCGTTTGGGTCAGAACTTTTTCTCTGTTCTGGTGCGAACCAAACAGGGGGGTGTTTTCCCCATCTCAACACCCTAGTACTGCCATGAGGAAGTGCTGCAATGACTGTGTTTAGATCTACTTTTGCCTATTGTTTGTCTGTGTAGATAAAGGTACCAATACATATTGAAGGGGTTATGTAAGATAATTTTTTCACCAAGTGTATACTTATGCATTCCATCATGTGGAATTCCATCATGTGGAATTTACAATCCAACTGCGTATAGACCACAGCAATGACTAAGCACAGGTGAGTGAAATGCGTTTGCTGAACTTTTTGAGCTGGCTGCACGTCATGTCCTCGTTTTTAATGGAATTTCAATTAAGTAATCATTATATGCTGGAAGTGCCACCCCACCCTTTTCTTCATCTGGCTGTAGACCATGTTACACACAAGTCCAGAACCTGATAGGAAAAATGTAAAGCTTTGGCCCCTTTCACACATGCGGACTGTTTGTCCGTTTTTCATCCATCTGTTTACAGATGAAAAAACAGACATAAGTAACCTATCTTCAATTCAAGCTACTTTTGCAGGTTACAACTGCTGCAAAGCAAACCATTGCGAAGGTCTGCAAAACCCCCCACCTCACTATCTGGGAAACCGACTTTGTTTTATCAAAAGTTTGACGGACTTAGATTTGAAACATGTTTCAAATCTATCCGACGGACTCAAGTCTGGTTGAAAAGTCCGCTCATCTGTATGCTAGTCCGACGGACAAAAACCGAGGCTAGGGCAGCTATTGGCTACTGGCTATGAACTTCCTTGTTTTAGTCCAGTCGTATGTCATCACGTACGAATCCGTCGGATTTTGGTTGATTGTGTGTAGGCAAGTCCGTTCATTCAGAAAGTCCATCGTTAAGTCCGTCAAAGTATGCCGTAAAGTCCGGTCGTGTGTACGCGGCATTAGTCCCCATATGTTCAATTCAAAAACTTGCAACTGTGTCATTCATCTCTTGTGTGCTAATTTTACTACATTTGGACACAAGTTCACATTTTTAATCATTTTAAGCCTAGAGGATCAAACATCAGATAGCAAATTGGAAACAGGAATGTATAGGATTTCAAAATGGTAATTTGTTCTGTACATGACACATTAACCCTGATTTATTAGAAGTAGAGCATGGCAATTTTCACTTATCCTATGAACTGGAAGTGAAAAAAAGTAAAAATGTACTTAAAAAAACCTTAATCATGTGCAAGTAAAAGAAAAACAAAAGGAAAAAAAACAACAGCAGACTTTTTGCTCACATATAAGCGTGATGGAAGTCCATGCAATTTTACTGTACTCAAGATAATTGAAAATGTTCATTTCAAACTCCCTAGTAAACCAACCCCACAATGTAAGCACATGTCTTAAGAAAGGGAAGCAGAAATATAATTGTGCCTTCTATACCCATAGGCCTGATATTTGTCTAAACCTTTAAAAACAACATATAAAATCCCTTGTGCAAGCTTCTTGGAACTTTCTCCCTCCATCACCTGGATAAACTGCAAGGACTTTGAAGATCACACGGTGACCCAGTAATCTGAATACTTCCTCTGAGAGAAGTGTTTTCCAGGCATTCTGCAGTCTGTAAACTCATATTACATTGCTGATTGTCAACATGTGTTGACTCCCACTTTTCAGGAATGCTGGTTTTAGCATAGTCGGCAAGATATGGGAGTTGCTTTTGCACTGATACCCAAGTATAATGGCATGGACATCCAATGCTAATGAAATACCTCCCTAATCTGATGATTAACTCCCTGAAGGATGATGCTAGGAGAGCCATACTTCTACTGCCAGAAGCTAAATTAACCAGAAAACAACGACTCCTGCGCACAGGTGGATCACCATATAGAGATGCGTCAACACAGGCTTTGCTGCCCTCAAGGATGGGGAATCCTAGTACAAAAACAGGGGCGCACCAGCCTTGTGTATTAACTTTTAAAAAAAAAATTATAAAAATAATTAAAAGAAACAGCTCACAAACAATGGGTGGAAGAGGCACAACATGAAGTGTACCGACAGCCAGCATGCGACTTTAGGATAAGCGATGCCTTCCAAAGATCGTGGAGAGATGCATACACATTACAATAAGCTAACGCGTTTCGAAGGGAGAGTCCCTTCTTCATCAGAGCTATGCCTTTTTTTTTTTTTTTTTTCCTAAACTGCCAGCCATAAAGCCCCAATGGCAGAACAGCACAGAGAGCTTCCACCAAAAAATGCATATATATATATATATATATATATATATATATATATATATATATATATATATATACCAAGTGGTAAAAAGATGATAGCAATGATATAGGTAATGATAATCAACAAATGCTGTCTAGTGTTGATGAGACATGATAAAAAGTAAATTAATTGATCTGTTGAATAGAGAAAAAAAAAATTAAACTGAATGACTAGAACAGTAATCAGTATATATTCGATGGTGAAATAGAGATGGTAAAATCCATATTAGTAATGCTATGTATAGTGTACCACTAATATTAATAATACTGGTAACTGAAGAGAAGAAATCAATGGTAATATGATAAAATATCCATCATCTGGCTGCCAGCGCACACGCTACGCACCGCATCTATGGTTCTATGTACGCATATACGTGCCCACAAACTAGCACGCCATGTCTCAGCCCTAGGTCAGCAGTCAGCACTAAAGGAACCAAATACACACAGAACCAAACCCAATAGGAGTTGTACTCTATTAGAGATCATGCTGAAGGAGATATACACATGCTGCAACATACTGCGACTGGAGAGCCAGTGTCTGAAACCTAATGGTCACAAATTACCAGACATACATAAATCACATTGTAGTACAATAAAAGAAAGATAAGTGGTCTCTCTCCAGTCGCTCTGATGAAGAAGGGACTCTCCCTTCGAAACGCGTTAGCTTATTGTGATGTGTATGCATCTCTCCACGATCTTTTGAAGGCATCGCTTATCCTAAAGTCGCATGCTGGCTGTCGGTACACTTCGTGTTGTGCCTCTTCAACCCATTGCTTGTGAGTTGTTTCTTTTAAATATTTTAATACATTTTTTAAAAAAAGTTAATACACAAGGCTGGTGCGCCCCTGTTTTTCTTTTATTTCAGCTAAATTAACCATTCTGGCACAAATTGTGGCCCATTTAGTGAGCTGTACAGGAAGGTCATCCCCATATCTGAGTTTTGAGGTAAATTTATTTTGGGGAACTAACAAGAGGGTGAGCCCATATCCCTATTTATATTGGCCATCCAGGAAATGTGGAGAGGGCTGAAAAAAAGACCAACAAGGCTGTGCTATTATTGGCATGCTGGATCAAGTGATGCAGGATAAGCCTAATATGGGCATCCAAGCTGGTCCCCTGGTGTAAAAAAACATGGGAGAGCTGATGCAATAGTAAAGCTTCATGCTATCCTTCAAGAAACAGTAGAGTGAGAGCAGGAAGAGATGGAAACCAGTGTAGCAGTCACTATGGAACATGTTAGGCATTATGAAAAAACAAAAAAGCAGAGGATCTGAAGCAACTGTGGACTTTCATGGTATAGTAAGGACTTACATACACATTTATAAACAAATATAGAAATTTATTGAAAAAGAGACATGATTAAAAAGGTCCTAAAAAGACAAGGTATATATTGAATATAAATTGGTTCTCGTAATAGGAACTGAGCAGTAGGATATGCATCCATCCAGAAAGGGATCGGAATGTCGATCAGGTCAGTTCGGACTCGACATGTTTCGCGGTATGACCACTTCTTCAGGAGTATATTTCCAGAGTCATTATATGCACCAATGTCTATAAAGAACACACATATAAGTAATCAAGCTTATAAACAAAGTAATCAAAGGTGTAGAATACTAATTGTTGAAGATTGGAACATATGTGCGCACTCCTCCAATCTGCCATAGAGGTAAGCACATTCGACAATCTAAACAATAAGATATGTCATAAATACAGTTCCTGCCCTAAATGCATACCCATGTAGATTGAACATGAAAGCTTACCATAGCTAAACCAACCAAATCAAGGACATCTAAGGCCCCTAGGGGTAAAATCCCGGGCGAGTGTGGGAACCAGGAGAAGGTACAAGAAGTAAAAAGAAAAACTGGCTGCCGCTTTCAACCCCACCGTTACATGTACATCGTACTCACTTTATGGGCATCTATATCAGGTGTGTACCGATGACGAGATCCCCTTTTATACATACATATACAGTCTGTCTGGTACGGTCCCTAATAAATTAGAGACACATTTTATCCATATGTGTTGGCTGTGCTGCATACATATATATATATTTTTCTTTCTTTTTATTTTTGACAGTTTTTCTTCTCTGAACTGGATGACATTCCGATCCCTTTCTGGGTGGATGCATGTCCTACTGCTCCATTCCTTTTCAGAGAACCATATGCAATATATACCTTTTCTTTTTAGGAGCTTTTTAATCATGTCTCTTTTTCAATAAATTTCTATTTTTCTATATAAATGTGTGTGTAAGTCCTTACCGTACCATGAAAGTCCACAGTTGCCTCAGATCCTCTGCTCTTTTGTTTTTTCAAAATGTATGGGACGACAGTACATTATTTTAGTTTTATTATTAGTAGCATTAATAAATTTATGCTAGGCATTAATTGAAGGAGGAAGCAGCCATTAAAAATTTGATGGAGGCAGTTGCTTACATCCAGCAGGAGGTATCTGCTGGTTATTTAATCTGTAGGGATCCCAACACAGATAGGGTGTTGGTGGCATGGACATGCTTATGTTTGCTGGGAGGCCAGAAGATTACAGATTTACTGCTGCCTTGGCTCATCCCACAGACATACACTGCTCCTTTTAAAGAAAGATGAAATATTCCCCTAGCTTTATGTCAGGAGCTTAAAGTGGTTCTAAAGGCAGAAGGTTCTTTTACCCTAATGCAATCTATGCATTAAGGTAACAAACCTTTGTGTGCAGCTATGCCCCTCAGCCCCCCCCCTTTACTCACCTGAGCCAGATGTTGATAAAGCATTGTGCGCAAGAGTAGCATTGCTACTCTCTCTCTTCCTCCTCACTGGTTCAGAGACATCAGTGGGAGCTATTGGCTCCTGCTGCTGTCAATAACATCCAGTGAGGAGGGAGCGGGGGGCAGGAATGAGCCGTGCCGCACTGTGAGCAGAGAGTGGCCTGGAATTGAGCCCACATGAGTCCTCCCATAGCAAGCTGCTTGCTATGAGGGCACTCAGCAGGGGAAAGGAGCCAGGAGCACCAGCGGGAGGAGACCCTAGAAAAGGAAGATCAGGGCTGCTCTGTGCAAAACCATTGCACAGAGTTGACTAGTATAACATGTTTGTTTAACCACTTCCCGCCTGGCCTATAGCAGAATGGCGGCCAGATGGTGTTTCAATTATCCCGACTGTTCCCGCAGGAGAACAGCGGTGCCAGTGTTGCCAACCGCCCATATTTTTACGGGCAGCCCGTAAAAACAGGCACTTTTCCCCCCGCCCGTAAATGCCCATGATAGTGGGAAAGTGCCAGGAAAAATAGCCGTAACCGGTCTGGCTTGGAACTGCGCATGTGCAGTTCCGAAGCTTGCCGGGCCGATCCTGTATTCGGCCGGTGTAGGGGGGCGGATTTCACAGAGGCTGTGCGGTGCGCTGAACTGGCGAGGTGAGTGAGTGATTTAACAGCACATCCCACCAGGCGCACCAGCATTCAAAATCTTCAACCAGTTCCAGGAGCACTGGAGAAGGAGGCTGAGCAGCATGTGGTGGCAGAGGAATGGAGAAGCCCTGCATCCAGGCAATCCAGAGTCCACGGGAATGGAGTGACAGCCCATAGCCCAGCCGATGGTGACAGCAGGTAGGTGATGGTGGCAGGCCGCAGGGGGTGATGGTGGCAGAGGGGGATGAAGGCAGTGGGTGATGGTGGCAGAGGGGGATGGAAGCATGGGGTGATTGTGGCAGAGGGGGATGGAGGCAGGGGATGATGGTGGCAGGGGTGATGGTGGCAGGGGGTGATGGTGGCAGAGGGCAGTGGAAACAGGGGGTGATGGTGGCAGAGGGGGATGGAAGCACGGAGTGGTGGTGGCAGAGGGGGGGTGAAAGCAGGGGGGGATGGTGGCAGAGGGGGATGGAAGCAGGGGGTGATGGTGGCAGAGGGGGATGGAGGCAGAGGGGGTGTTGGTGGCAGGGGGTGTTAGTGGCAGAGGGGGATGGAAGCAGGGGGTGTTGGAGGCAGGGGGTGATCGTGGCAAAGGGGTGTGGAAGCAGGGGGTGTTGGAGGCAGGGGGTGATCGTGGCAGAGGGGGATGGAAGCAGGGGGTGTTGGAGGCAGGGGGGAATGGAAGCAGGGGGTGTTGGAGGCAGGGGGAGATAATGGCAGAGGGGGATAGGAGCAGGGGGTGATGGAGGCAGGGGGGGGTGATTCCTACTGTATTTAAGTGTATTGTATTTGTACTGTCTACCCTCAAGTTGTAAAGCGCTATGTAAACTGTTGGCGCTATATAAATCCTGTATAATAATAATAATAATAATAATCAACCCTTGGGTGTTCTGGAGTGGCATGCTCAGCAGTGCCTTTTCATTTGAATGAGGGACTTCCCTTATCATCCAGCAACTTGTCTATCTTTATATCCCGTGCAGCGTTCATCCAGACAGGCTCACTGGGACTTTCACATACCCTCACACTTGGGATTAGGTTCTGTGACACATATAGGAGGCATTCCAACAGAGGTAGCCAGTACCACTCACCAGTCAGATTGTCTCCCAGAATTTCCTGTCATGTTTAAGACCACTTTATTCACCCATTATGGCTATAAGGTGCAGAGTTTTCCTTTCAGGCTTCTAGGAGCAGTCCGTTCTAGATCAATCCTTGGGTAGGGTCTTGGATACAGGTGCTATTATCAGCGGTACCACCTTCTGGGGTGTTCTATACAGTCTTCTGGTTCCTGCTCCAAGGGAGAGGTTTTATAGTGGTCCTATCATGTGGAGAGGAAGGAGGGGGATTTTTAAGGGATTGTGCTTTTTGTAAATTGTAGGAGGGAGGGAGGGTTCATTTATGGGGTGTGGTGGGTATATGTGGGGGAGGTTATGTTCACGATGGAGAGCTGTGTATTGTGGTGCTGTTCATTTTTTTCAAAAAATCGGATATGAGGAGATAACCCCTGGGTATGTATATATTTTTCATTTTCCTTTTTTTGTGACAGGTGATGGAGGCAGGAGGTGATTGGACTAAATAATCCACCCTTATTATATTGAAAATAACAAAATTATGTTTTTATGCCTTAATATCTACTTTAAATCACATTGCTATTTGCCTAGCGTACTTGTTTGTAGCCTAAATACTGAAATTTGCACCTAAAAATGTAATTTTGTGATCAGCTGTAACCAATCACAGCTGATCACAGCGTTAACCAGGAAGTGCCAGTGAACGGCTTTCCTCCGTTCACGATGACAAGAAGAGTCGATCGGTGGCTCTCTCTGTCAGAGAGGGGGTCTGTGCTGATAATCAGCACATTGATTACAAGCAGAGTCCCATCAGATGTGCCACCAACAATGCCAATCAGTGCCCATCAGCTGCCAGTCAGTACCCCATCAGAAATGCCTGTCAGTGCCCATCAAAGTGCTGCCCATCAGTGCCAATTATTAGTGTCCATCAGTGCTAACTGTCAGTGCCAATCAGTGCTGCCTATCAGTGCCAATCAGTGCCACTTCTCAGTGCCCATCAGTTCCGCCTGTCAGTGCTGCTTATCGGTACCAATCAGTGCCACATATCAGTGCCGCCTATCAGTGTCCATCAATTCTAAATATCAGTGCCAACTCATCATTGCCCATCAGTGCTGCCTCATCAGTGCCCATCAGTGAAGGAGAAAACAACATTTTATAACAGAAACAAACAAAAACTATTTTTTTTTCAAAAATGATGTTTTTTTTAGTTTGATTAGCAAAAAATAAAAACCCCAGTGGTGATCAAATACCACCTAAAGAAAGCTCTATTTGTGGGAAGAAAATTATAAAAATTTAGTTTGGGTACAGTGTTGCATGACCGCGCAATTGTCATTCAAAGTGCAAAAGCGCTGAAAGCTGAAAATTGTCCTGGGCAGGAAGGGGGAAAAGTGCCCTGTATCGAAGTGGTTAAAAAAACACAGAAACAAAATAACAAGAGATATGACCTATTATCACAACCATGACATGCCTCCATCCCTAAATTACTTTATATGTAAAAGGTAACATTGGTCATGGGATTTTGAACGAGGCATGTCACTACCCAGAGTAAAAATAACATGAAGTAAATGGTATAGAAAGTTTATTACAATCCAAGAATAAATCTACACAATCACAAAAAAACACAATACATGGTAATGAGTCACAAAAAAGTCATAAAAACCAGCTGACATATAAAAAGCACATATTAGAACACATAAATAGATATTGTATCGATGCATGATGGTATATGCACAATAATTACACAACCAAAAATAGGTATAAATTGCAAGAACCAGACTGTCTTGGCATCCTTGAAAAATTGCAATAGAACTCGATGCATTTCGTGGAACATGTCCACTCATCAGGAGTACAGTATAACGAATGTCTATAATAGTGAAAAAGTAAAAAATATATAATAGTATATGATCAAAATTATTGAACACTTTCCTATAACAGGAATGAAAGACATGATCTAGGAGAGACAAGCAGTCTGGTACTTACTAGTCAGCTGGAAAATAGCCCAGTTCCCAAAGGGAGGGAGAGAAAGGAGGTGAAAGCAATGTCTGATCCAGGGCTGAGGCAGTAATGACCTATCCATACCAAAGGAACAGCCAGAGGGGCAGGTCATAAAACAGCAGAAAAGTCCATGAAATAGTGGGATGCAGGAACAGCTTGAGTACACACTAATCTAAAAATAAATATATACATATATATATATATATGAGTGATATATAAAGTAAAAATATAAATAAGTGTATGTATGTAAAATATACCATTGTGTAAGTATATATAAATGCAAAAAAGTATGCAAGTGCCTAAAAACTATATCTAACAAAAAAAGGGGAATATTATAAATTGAGTGGACAAACCAACCATACAAATATCCATGGGCGGATCAGGTGCATGACCTGTAATAAGATCAGGTTGCTGAAACTGTAAAAAATAGCAAAAGTGACAAGGGCTGGAACTTTTAACTTTACACTCACTTTATCAAAGTAGGTGGGGCCTACTTCTCTGCAAGGGCCATCATTGGACTTTTACCGAAGAAATATATTGTGTTTTGTAAAACATTATTGTTATGTATGCTGGTTTGTTATGCCGAGGACTGCATTCCTTAAGGAGGGGGAGTGTCAGCAGGTGTTGGGCTGCAATTTGGCCACTTCTTCAGGCTGGCAGGAAACCATTGAGGACTAATGTGTCCCCTATTTTGGGATCCAGGCTGCAATCCTAGGGGCTAGCATCTCCCTTGGATGCTGAAATCCTTTGAGTGGCCATCTTGACGCTAAATGTCAGGTCCAGCATAATTTTGGCATGCCTACAGGTAAGTATAATGTTTGTTACTTAAAGAAAAAACTTACAATCGCTTGTGTTGACAATCAACATGTGTTGACCACTTTTTGGATAATTATTGGATCTCTGGTTAAGCCCTGCCACACTCATCATTTCTAGGCAAAAGACAAGGAGATGGAGAATACTCTGGAAAGATACTCCATATATTATCTCCCCAAATCCATAGGGAGTAGTTGGGTTGGATACATGTTCATAACTCGAAAAAGAAAAAATGAATTTCACACAAATTACTGGAACCTCCTCAACTGTAAAAGGCAGAAGCGATAAACATACTAAGCTTGGGAGAACAAGCAGGACATAGGAAAATGTAAATAAAGCTCAGGCTGGTTACAGCCTAGCTACAAAACTCACTAACTTAGGGACACTAGCGGCATAGGACAGAATCCTGACACTCTCCTTCCCCCTTAAAAACTGGTCTTATCCTCACTGGCAAAATCGAAAAATGCTCTTGTTTCCAAGAACCATGTATTCTATTATGAAATGGATAAAAATTGGTAACTAATGAATTTAAACAGTTACATTACTACATGACATGAAACGGTAGCTACACAGTGCAATGACATTGTCACAGTCAGCCATGCAGTGACAGGTACTGTTAGTGCCGGTTCACACTAGACGCGGCACGACTTGCAGGTCGCCTCACCGAGGCGACCTGCACACGACTGCCGGGGCGACTTGCAAGACGACTTCTGTATAGAAGTCTATGCAAGTCGCCCCCAAAGTAGTACAGGAACCTTTCTTCTAAGTCGGAGCGACTTGCGTCGCTCCGATTAGAACGGTTCCATTGTACAGAACGGGAGGCGACTTGTCAGGCGGCTAGGTCGCCTGACAAGTCGCCCCCGTGTGAACCGAGCCTGACAATAAGAGCAACATCATGTTGGAGATATTTTTTTCTACCACTGTCAAATAGCAGCAAAGAAAAAATAATCACATAATAGTGCATTAATAGTGCAGAGGAAGATGCCAGACGAGAACACCGGAGGAAGAACCAAAAGAACCAGAAGAACCAGAAGAAGAAGAAGATGGAGGAAGAAACCAAAGGTAGATAGAAGATAGAAGAAAGAGGATAGAAGATAGAAGAAAGAAGAAAGAAGAAGCATTTAAATAAAGGAATTGTCAAAAACCATCTCTTGTCATTTTTAACATTTTTGACCCTTTTTTTGTGAAATGGTAGGGGTACAAAAACCCCCTTACCATTTCACACAGGGGGGGAGGGCTGGGATCTGGGGGTCCCCTTGTTAAAGGGGGCTTCCAGATTCCGATAAGTCCCCGGCCTGCAGACCCCCACAACCACCGGGCAAGCATTGTGGGGATGAGGCCCTTGTCCCCATCAACATGGGGACAAGGTGTTTTGGGGGGCTACCACAAAACACCCTCCCAATGTTGAGGGCATGTGGCCTGGTACGGTTCAGGAGGGGGGCCGCTCTCTCGTCCTCCCCTCTTTTCCTGCAGCCTGCCAGGTTGCGTGCTCAGATAAGGGTCTGGTATGGATTTTTGGGGAGACCCCACTCCATTTTTTTTTAAAATTTGGCGCGGGGTTCCCCTTAAAATCCATACCAGACCTGAGGGGTCTGGTATACATTTTGAGGGGGACCCCACGCCATTTTTTAAAAAAAATTTTGGCCAGGGTTCCCCTTAATATCCATACCAGACCTGAAGGGCCTGGTATGGAATTTAGGGGGACCCCCGCGTCTTTTTGTTTTTTACATTTTGGTTCGGGGTTCCCCTGTGGGGAATTCCCATGCCGTTTTTATCAATGAACTTTTATGTGTATTGTCGGACCCGCAATTCATTAATAGCCGCAAGTAGCTTTAAATGACTTTTTTTCCTTTGAAATGTCATTTTGCTGTCAGACTGTTCTAAACACAGGAAATATGCGCCAGTTTACAGGCATACTATAGACACCCCCCAGGTATGAAATTTAAAGAAATATTTCACTTTTATTGTTTCACTTTAAGCATTATTAAAATCATTGCTCCTGAAAAAACGGCTGTTTTTAAAACTTTTTTTGCATTGATCCATGTCCCCTGGGGCAGGACCCAGGTCCCCAAACACTTTTTATGACAAAAACTTGCATATAAGCCTTTATATTAGCACTTTTGATTTCTCCCATAGACTTTTAAAGGGTGTTCCATGGCTTTCTAATTTGCCGCGAAAACCCCAAATTGTTCGACTTGAACTCAAAGCTCATCCCTACTCAGCAGGTCCAGCTGGAGAATTATGGGTCCCAAGTCTGTCTACGTTGGTACTTCACAGGTGTAACCAGTGCAGTTGTTGGGCAGCATATTCAGGAGAGTCTCCACAGCTATTGCAGTGGTTCCAGACTCTGATGGCTATGGATTGCATTCACACTTTAATCAGTGGCATTCAAAGCTTAGGGGCAGGGTCTCTACACATATACCGTTCATCTATTACATGAAAAACATGACATTATAGCAGCTTAATCTACCCTATTCAAATAAATAAACAGTGTAAACACATTACCTGTGTGATGAGCCCGGCTCCCCTCCTTAGTGCTGTGGTACTAAGAATGCCACCGATAAGACTACCTAGTCTACCTGGTCTACTGGACATGTACTGTTTGATGCTAATGAGCTCCCACCTCCCAAGTCAGACAAATGTGCTAGATGGCGGAGTTTGGTGACATGTGCAGAATCCGTGAATGAAAAAAAGTTTTTCTGACGGTAAAGAGTTAGCAGTTTGGCTTTATTTCTTTTTTTTACTGGTTCTTACTACCAGGGCTTAATGCATGTCTTAAATGATTGCATTTTCAAGTCTAAATGACAGGGCATTGTTTAACAATGGGCATTAGAAGCTGGGGACTACCATAGGAAACATGTGCCAATAACAAACAACATTTTAAGAAATATCATTTAGTGGGATGCAGTGGCAGCTGGTGAGGTTTTAGGATGGAGGGGCACCAGACCCGCCCTTCCTTCTTGACCCCTCCTACTTGATGAAAATGGGCATGGTTTCAGTGTCCCTCCTAACATCTGTGTCCCCATCAGCGGAGTCAGTGGGAGCCCTGAGCATATCACCTGCCACGTCGCCTGCCACCAGATGCCATCAGGTGCCCCCAGCGGAGTCCATCCTTACATCAGGTGCCCTCAGCGAAGTCCCTCCTTACATCAGGTGCCCCCAGCAGAGTACCTCCTTACATCAGGTGCCCCCAGCGGAGTACCTCCTTACATCAGGTGCTCCCAGGGGAGTCCCTCCTTACATCAGGTGTCCCTCCTTACATCAGGTGCCCCCAGCGAAGTCCCTTCTTACATTAGGTGCCCCTAGCGGAGTCCCTCCTTACATTTGTGTCCCCATCAGCGGAGTCCCTCCTAACACCTGTGTCCCCATCAGTGGAGTCCCTCCTTACATCTGTGTCCCCATCAGCAGAGCCCCTCCTTACATCTGTGTCCTCAGCGGAGCCCCTTCATACATCTGTGTCCCCAGCTGAGTCCCTCCTCCTTACATCTGTGTCTCCATCAGCGGAGTCCCTCTTTATATCTGTGTCCCCAGTGGAGTCCCTCCTTACATCAGGTATCCCCAGCTGAGTCCCTCCTCCTTACATCTGTGTCTCCATCAGCGGAGTCCCTCTTTATATCTGTGTCCCCAGTGGAGTCCCTCCTTACATCAGGTATCCCCAGCGGAGTCCCTCCTTACATCTGTGTCCATGTCAGCAGAGTCTCTCCTTACATCTGTGTCCCCATCAGCGGAGTACCTCCTAACATCTGTGTCCCCATCAGCAGAGTCCCTCCTTACATCTGTGACCCCATCAGCGGAGACCCTCCTTACATCTGTGTCCTCAGCGGAGTCCCTCCATACATCTGTGTCCCCAGCTGAGTCTCTCCTTACATCTGTGTCCTCGTCAGCAGAGTCCCTCCTTACATCTGTGTTCCCATCAGTGGAGTCCCTCTTACATCTGTGTCCCCAGCAAAGCCCCTCCTTACATGTGTGTCCCCAGTGGATCCCCTCCTTACATCTGTGTCCCAAGAGGAGCCCCTCCTTACATCTGTGTCCCCAGCAGAGCCCCTCCTTACATTAGTGTCCCCTGCAGAGCCCCTCTTTACATCTGTGTCCCCAGCGGAGTCAATCCTATCATCTGTATTCCCAGCGGAGCCCCTCCTTACATCTGTGTCCCCAGTGGAGCCCCTCCTTACATCTGTGTCCCCAGCGGAGCCTCTCCTTACATCTGTGTCCCCAGTGGAGTCCCTCCTTACATCTGTGTCCCCAGTGGAGTCCCTCCTTACATCTGTGTCCCCAGTGGAGCCCCTCCTTACATCTGTGTCCCCAGCGGAGCCCCTCCTTACATCTGTGTCCCCAGTGGAGTCTGTCCTTACATCTGTGTCCCCAGTGGAGTCTGTCCTTACATCTGTGTTGCCAGCGGAGTCTGTCCTCACATCTGTGTCGCCAGCAGAGTCTGTCCTTACATCTTTGTCCCCAGCGGAGTTGGTCATTACATCTGTGTCCCCAGTGGAGCCCCTCCTTACATCTGTGTCCCCAGCGGAGCCCCTCCTTACATCTGTGTCCCCAGTGGAGTCCCTCCTTACATATGTGTCCCCAGCGGAGCCCTTTCTTACATCTGTGACCCCAGCTGAGCCCCTCCATACATCTGTGTCCCCAGCAGAGCCCCTCCTTACATCTGTGTCCCCAGAGGAGCCCCTCCATACATCTGTGTCAACAGCGGAGCCCCTCTATACATCTGTGTCTCCAGCAGAGTCTGTCCTTACATCTGTGTCCCCAGCGGAGTCAATCCTTACATCTGTGTCCCCAGCAGAGCCCCCCCTTACATCTGTGTCCCCAGCGGAGCCCCTCCTTACATCTGTGTCCCCAGCGGGGCCCCTCCATACATCTGTGTTCCCAGCGGAGCCCCTCCTTACATCTGTGTCCTCAGCGGAGTCCCTCTTTATATCTGTGTCCCCAGTGGAGTCCCTCCTTACATCAGGTGTCCCCAGCGGAGTCCCTCCTTACATCTGTGTCCATGTCAGCAGAGTCTCTCCTTACATCTGTGTCCCCATCAGCGGAGTACCTCCTAACATCTGTGTCCCCATCAGCAGAGTCCCTCCTTACATCTGTGACCCCGTCAGCGGAGACCCTCCTTACATCTGTGTCCTCAGCGGAGTCCCTCCATACATCTGTGTCCCCAGCTGAGTCTCTCCTTACATCTGTGTCCTCGTCAGCAGAGTCCCTCCTTACATCTGTGTTCCCATCAGTGGAGTCCCTCTTACATCTGTGTCCCCAGCAAAGCCCCTCTTTACATGTGTGTCCCCAGTGGATCCCCTCCTTACATCTGTGTCCCCAGAGGAGCCCCTCCTTACATCTGTGTCCCCAGCAGAGCCCCTCCTTACATTAGTGTCCCCTGCAGAGCCCCTCTTTACATCTGTGTCCCCAGCGGAGTCAATCCTATCATCTGTATCCCCAGCGGAGCCCCTCCTTACATCTGTGTCTCCAGAGGAGCCCCTCCTTACATCTGTGTCCCCAGCGGAGCCTCTCCTTACATCTGTGTTCCCAGTGGAGTCCCTCCTTACATCTGTGTCCCCAGCGGAGCCCCTCCTTACATCTGTGTCCCCAGCGGAGCCCCTCCTTACATCTGTGTCCCCAGTGGAGTCTGTCCTTACATCTGTGTCCCCAGTGGAGTCTGTCCTTACATCTGTGTCCCCAGTGGAGTCTGTTCTTACATCTGTGTCCCCAGTGGAGTCTGTCCTTACATCTGTGTTGCCAGCGGAGTCTGTCCTTACATCTGTGCCGCCAGCGGAGTCTGTCCTTACATCTGTGTCCCCAGCGGAGTCTGTCCTTACATCTTTGTCCCCAGCGGAGCCCCTCCTTACATCTGTGTCCCCAGCGGAGCCCCTCCTTACATCTGTGTCCCCAGTGGAGTCTGTCCTTACATATGTGTCCCCAGCGGAGCCAATCCTTACATCTGTGTCTTAAGGAGAGAGCCTCCTTACATCCGTGTCCCCAGTGGAGCCCCTCCTTACATCTGTGTCCCCAGCGGAGCCCCTCCTTACATCTGTGTCCCCAGTGGAGCCCCTCCATACATCTGTGTCCCTAGTGGAGCCCCTCCTTACATCTGTGTCCCCAGAGGAGCCCCTCCATACATCTGTGTCCCCAGCGGAGCCCCTCTATACATCTGTGTCTCCAGCAGAGTCTCTCCTTACATCTGTGTCCCCAGCGGAGTCAATCCTTACATCTGTGTCCCCAGCAGAGCCCTCCTTACATCTGTGTCCCCAGCGGAGCCCCTCCTTACATCTGTGTCCCCAGCGGGGCCCCTCCATACATCTGTGTTCCCAGCGGAGCCCCTCCATACATCTGTGTTCCCAGCGGAGCCCCTCCTTACATCTGTGTCCTCAGCGGAGTCCCTCCATACATCTGTGTCCCCAGCTGAGTCTCTCCTTACATCTGTGTCCTCGTCAGCGGAGTCCCTCCTTACATCTGTGTTCCCATCAGTGGAGTCCCTCCTTACATCTGTGTCCCCAGCAAAGCCCCTCCTTACATGTGTGTTCCCAGTGGATCCCCTCCTTACATCTGTGTCCCCAGAGGAGCCCCTCCTTACATCTGTGTCCCCAGCGGAGCCCCTCCTTACATCTGTGTCCCCAGTGGAATCTGTCCTTACATCTGTGTCCCCAGCGGAGTCTGTCCTTACATCTGTGTCGCCAGCGGAGTCTATCCTTACATCTGTGTCCCCAGCAGAGTCTGTCCTTACATCTGTGTCGCCAGTGGAGTCTGTCCTTACATCTGTGTCCCCAGCGGAGTCTGTCCTTACATCTTTGTCCCCAGTGGAGTTGGTCCTTACATCTGTGTCCCCAGTGGAGCCCCTCCTTACATCTGTGTCCCCAGCGGAGCCAATCCTTACATCTGTGTCTTCAGCCGAGACCCTCCTTACATCTGTGTCCCCAGTGGAGCCCCTCCTTATATCTGTGTCCCCAGCGGAGCCCCTCCATACATCTGTGTCCCCAGCGGAGCCCCTCCTTACATCTGTGTCCCCAGCTGAGCCCCTCCATACATCTATGTCCCCATCAGAGCCCCTCCATACATCTGTGTCTCCAGCAGAGTCTGTCCTTACATCTGTGTCCCCAGCGGAGTCAATCCTTACATCTGTGTCCCCAGCAGAGACCCCCTTACATCTGTGTCCCTAGTGGAGCCCCTCCTTACATCTGTGTCTCCAGCGGGGCGCCTCCATACATCTGTGTCCCCAGCGGAGCCCCTCCTTACATCTGTGTCCCCAGCGGAGCCCCTCCTTACATCTGTGTCCCCAGCGGAGTCTGTCCTTACATCTGTGTCCCCAGCGGAGTCGGTCCTTACATCTCTGTCCCCAGCGGAGTCTGTCTTTACATCTATGTCCCCAGTGGAGCAGCAGGGTCCTCTTTACATCTGTGTCCCAAGCAGCACAGCACTCCTTCAAGCCATGTCTGTGCTATTTCCTGGCTTTCTCCTTGTGTTCAGTGGAGAGGGGTGGGGCCTCCCCTCTCCACTGAACACAAGGGTATTAGTCCTCATGGCGGCCATCTTTTTGTAGCCCGCCGGAAGTGACTTTGTTCTCACACTGAGAACAAAGTACCTGGCCGGGTGCCGGGCGGATGCTGCTCGGCACAATCGATTTCACCGGAAAGCAGATCCAAACCCCGCCAATGAAGCGCCGCATCTGCAATCTCATGATTGCATTGACGTGACGCTTCCCATAGTGCACTGTGTCTGGCGCGCGAATGCAGTGCACCTAGTTAAAGGACTTTTTTTTTTCTTTTTCTTAAAAGGGCCGTTTAAAAAAAAAAAAAAATTATTTATTTATTTATGTTTGTGACTACAGGAGGGGGGAGCGGTGCCCGGGCACCCCCTATGGATGGGCCGCCACTGGTGGGATGAGGGACATGATTAAAACATCATTCCTTCAAATTACATGTTTTGGAGTTGTCTTTAAGCTGTATGCTGTGACTGACATAACGTAATTTGCATGTGTAAAAAGGTTATTTTTTTTACATTATTCCTTGGCTAACATACAGCATCAGAACCCCGAACTGATTTGTTATAACTCTTTTTAGAGAGTTTTTGCTGCAATACCTGATTTTTTCCTAGCAGTAATAGTTCATTGAGTGGTGGAAGTAGCAGGTACAACAGATCTAAAACTGTGAAACACCCCCCCCCTAAAGCCCTTATCTTCAGAACAGTTGACAAACAAAACGTGCTTCAAGGCATAGGTTGTGATCTTCTTTTTGTGTACTACTTTTTGTGTAGTACTACTGTTGTCAATAAAGTTTAATAAAATGTCAGCACAGAGTGCCTCATGAACTGTGATAGGTTGTCAGGAAATTAGATTATTTATACCCTTTAAAGCCTGAAGGTGCTTTTTGAATTTTGGGCATCTAGACAGTGGGAAAGTCTCATACATGTGGTATCCCCATACTCAGGAGGAGTAGAAAAATGTGTAATTGTAAATATGCCCATGCTGTGTGTGAGAAAAAAACTGGTTAAAATTACAACTTTGTAAAATATAAAATCAAATTGTGGCAAAAAAATACTTCAACAAACTAACTATTCTTCTTTCTGAATACCTTGGAGTGTCTACTCTCCAAAAATGGGTAATTGTTTTGGTGTTTGTACTGTCCTGGCATTTTAGGGGCCTCAAGAAATTAGATAGGCAGACAGAACATCAGGGTTGATTATATATACAGTATCTCACAAAAGTGAGTACACCCCTCACATTTTTGTAAATATTTTATTATAACTTTTCATGTGACAACACTGAAGAAATGACACTTTGCTACAATGTAAAGTAGTGAGTGAACAGCTCATTTAACAGTTTAAATTTGCTATCCCTTCAAAACAACAAAACACACAGCCATTAATTGCTAAACCCCTAGCAACAAAAGTTAATACACCCCTAAGTGAAGATGTCCAAATTGGACCCAAAGTGTCAATATTTTGTCTGGCCACCATTATTTCCAGCACTGCCCTAACCCTCTTGGGCATGGAGTTCACCAGAGCTTCACAGGTTGCCACTGGAGTCCTCTTCCACTCCCCCATGACGACATCACAGAGCTGGTGGATGTTAGAGACATTGTGCTCCTCCACCTTGCGATTGAGAATGCCCCACAGATGCCCAATAGGGTTTAGGTCTGGAGACATGCTTGGTCAGTCCATCACCTTTACTCTCAGCTTCTTTAGCAAGGCAGTGGTCATCTTGGAAGTGTGTTTGGAGCTGTTATCATGTTGGAATACTGCCCTGCAGCCCAGTCTCCGAAGGGAGGGGATTATACTCTGCTTCAGTATGTCACAGTGCATCTTGGCATTCATGGTTCCCTCAATGAACTGTAGCTCCCCAGTGCCGGCAGCACTCATGCAGCCCCAGATAATGACACTCCCACCACCATGCTTGACTGTAGTCAAGACACACTTGTCTTTGTACTCCTCACCTGGTTGCCGCCACACACGCTTGACACCATCTGAACCAAATAAGTTTATCCTGGTCTCATTCTCCACAGGATATGGTTCCAGTAATCCATGTCCTTAGTCTGCTTGTCTTCAGCAAACTGTTTGTGGGCTTTCTTGCACCATCTTTAGAAGAGGCTTCCTTCTGGGATGACAGCCATGCAGACCAATTTGATGCAGTGTGCATCATATGGTCTGAGCACTGACAGGCTGACTCCTCACCCCTTCAACCTCTGCAGCAATGCTGGCAGCACTCATGCGTCTATTTCTCAAAGACAACCTCTGGATATGACGCTGAACATGTGCACTCAACTACTTTGGTCGACCATGGCGAGGCCTGTTCTGAGTGGAACCTGTCCTGTTAAACTGCTGAATGGTCTTGGCCACCGTGCTGCAATTCACTTTCAGGGTCTTGCCAATCTGCTTACAGCCTAGGCCATCTTTATGTAGAGCAACATTTTTTTTTTTAGCTCCCCAGAGAGTTCTTTGCCATGAGCTGCCATGTTGAACTTCCAGTGACCAGTATGAGAAAGTGAGAGCGATAACACCAAATTTAACATACCTGCTCCCCATTCACACCTGAGACCTTGTAACACTAACGAGTCACATGACACCGGCGAGGGAAAATGGCTAATTGGGCCCAATTTGGACATTTTCACTTAGGGGTGTACTCACTTTTGTTGCCAGCGTTGTAGACATCAGTGGCTGTGTGTTGAGTCATTTTGAGGGGACAGCAAATTTACATTGTTATACAAGCTGTACACGCACTACTTTACATTGTAGCAAAGTATCATTTCTCCAGTGTTGTCACATGAAAAGAAATAATAAAATATTTACAAAATGTGAGGGTGTGAGGGGTGCACTCACTTTTGTGAGATACTGTGTATATATATATATATATATATATATATATATATATATATATATATATATATATATATTGTGGTAGTGTGGTACCCCACCAGTGTATGGGTCCAAGATTCTCAACCAGGCAGGTGGAGGGGCTCCAGTGTATTTGCTTGTTTGGGAGGAAACTGGCTTTTCAGTTTCCTCATTGTTTAGTAAAGTCTGCTTTGGGACCTGGAGCCCGGGGATTTCTTGGAGATCCGGGTGGGATGAAATCCCCAATCCTGGGTCCGGGTTTTGAGACTCACCGGTGTTCTGACATATAGTGTCCTCCTATCAGATAGTGTCCGCCCCGTACTGCGCAGGCGCAGCGCCTGCGCAGTACGGAGCAGCAGGAGATGCCGAAAATGTCCGAAGTTGATCAGCTGACCATCAGCTGTACACGGCGCTCGGGCACCTGTTAGCGATGGCTGTGTAAGAGGGCCCCTCGCGGGCTCGCTTCGCTCGCCACGCTTCGGGCACGGCCTCGCTGCGCTCGGCAACTATTTATTCTAACTCTATGTCCACTTGGATAGTAGGGAATGATCCTGGACATAGGGTAAGAATAAATGCGCAGGCGCCGTGTACAGCTGATGATCAGCTGTTGAACTTCGGAGACTTTCGGCGTCTCGTTTGTCTGCGCAGTACAGGGCGGACACTTCTGGATAGGGGACTGTATTCGACAAGACACTGATTGTTAAGGTGTGTGTGGGCCTGATAGTAGAGTCAGGACCACGGTCCTGGGCTCCACCCTCCCGAGGAGTCCAGGCTTGCAAGGGAGAATCCAGAGTGCAGGTGTGCACTGGAGTATCCAGAGAGTGCAGGCTGCACTGTGAAGGCCAGAGACCTGAGTCTGAGGTCGCTGACAGTAGTCAGGAGAGCTATGTGTGGGAGCCTGAGCAGTGGTGCATCTGCTGCTGAAGAGAGCCAGGTGGCTCAGAATTTTGTTTGCAATGCTGAATGTGTAAGCCAGGAGGCTGCATATCCTTTTATTTGTTGGCGGTGAAAACCCCCTGCGAGGGAAACCACATTTGTTTTCATTTCTGGAACTTTGATTTTCTTTAATAAAAGTGGGCCAACAAGCCCTGAAAAGGATTCCTTTGTGTGGACTGTTCTCGCTAGCAGGTGCTACACTTGAGCTTATCAACCCTCAACTTTACAAGCGGTGGAGAATGCGGCAGCACTGAAGATCTCTGAAAAAAGTGAGTTCATCTGTTATATGAACTGTGTTTGTGTGCATGAGACAGCACAATCTGTGTGTGCAGGTGAAGAAAGCTTGCATGAAGAGAAAAGCAACGTGCTTTAAAGTGACAGTGCTCCATTTTGTTGCTGGACTGCTGTCAGGGCTGGCTCAGCCCTTCCTTCTCTGAGCTGGTAGCTCAGTTGTTTGCTAATTGCCAGCTCTCATCTCTCTCCACAGTTACCCAGTGGTTCCTGATCCTGCTCGTCTGACCTGCCTACTTAAAGCTGTGCAGTTTACTTCATCTCTGCCTTCGCCTTGGTTACATCACAAGAAACCATCTCCTGCGTTCCTGTTTAAAGATTGGCTTTGCTGACATCCCTTCTGGCTCCTTTGCCTGCTTGCTGTTCCACTACTTGGATCCCTGACTTCTGGCCTGGCTGATTACCCGATTTGGTTACTGAACTCTGGCTATGATTTGACTACGCTTACTCTATGTACCTTTTTATTTTTATTAATAAACAAGTGTGATTCAACTGTACTTCTGTCTCGGTCTGATTCATGGTTTCTGACAACTGCGCAAAAGTGTGGTGGAGTGACTGCGAAGATGAAGCAAGGGTTTGAGCCTGCCGGCAAATATTGCAGACTGTTTTTTGCTTCACCAACTCCAGTTAAAGGAGAAATGCATGCTGTTGCCCCTGGCAATGCTGGTGCAAGCAGGCCAGCTATCAATGTGCAGAGGCCTAAGTTTGAAAGAGGATGCAGTTGGGGAAGCTCTGTTAAGGCTCTGAAGCAAGAACGCTGTTTGTGGTGCAAAGAGTGGGGTCATGTCTCCAAGTGCCCATTGTCTCAGTCTCCAAGACAAGGTGACATGGCCAGACAAAGGTCTGCAACAATGTTTGGAAGCCTGATTTGAGTCAGGAGTGACCAACAGGCTGACTGGAAGTTCGAGAGGTATGTGGTTGCCCATGGCAACAGCAGTGATGTCATGTCTGCGGACCACGTGAGAAACGTATTGCCGACAGAGGATCATGGTAACTTGAAAGCAACCATGCTTCAGGTAGCGCAAAGTCACTGTGTTTGGAAGAGTCAGCAAAGTACAGCTGGAAGAGTGCCATCTCTCTTAGCAACAAGAGATCGAGTGTTAACCGGAAGGAGGAGCTACATTGGAGATGTGGAGCAGCGACCCACTAAAGATATGTGCAGAAATGTACCATGCCTGGAATGTGCAATGTAGATATTTGCCAGCACACCAAGGATCAGCACAAAGTGGCATCCAAATGGGTAGTTTATTGCATGATCACAACACAAGAAAGGTACAGCGTTTTGGAGTCACGCAGGACCCCTTCGTCAGGCATGCCTGACGAAGTGGAGCAGACATGATTTCTGCGGAGCCAGATGAAGGACCTGCAGAGCAACTCATATGCAAGAGTGCACTTGCTACTGCAGACGATGTTGCTCATGAGATGGAAACGCCAAGTAAGGGCAAACTCACAGAAGAGGTCATGTCTGTGATCCACAAAGGGCCTAATGAGGTGGTAATGGATGATGCCGTGCCAAATGAGCTGGTGTTGGTGGAAGTGCCAGATGGCACAGCAATAAATGAAGTGTGATTGATTGTAGTCACAGGTCCAAATGTTATGTTATGCGATGATGGTCAGGGGTCAGGACAGTTGATAGCAGAGGATCTCATGCCAGTGGAGTTGGTGTATAGTGAAGCTGCCATAGACAACCACTCCGCTGGGTTCAGTTCCTCTCCTGACACTGCCCTGTTGAACATGGGTGAAATTAAATATGACAAATGCATTGATATTTCTGACCATGATGAAAAATGCAACACATTGTCAATTTTTGATGGTTTGGTTACCATGGATGACAACAAAAATAATGGTAGACCTGATGGTCTTGGTCAAGTTGATCTGGTTGTAGCAAACCCTGAAAATTGCAATGAGATAGGGAATGATATGATTGACACAGAAGAGGTAAAAGGTACAGCAGAATTAGGCCCCCTACAGATTCAGGGGAAGATTTCCTACATGTTTGAGAAATCTCTAAGGTCTGAGAAGGATCATGGTAAACAGTGGTTGGAGGGAAATGGCCCAAAGCTCAGCAAGGTGTCACATGACTTTAAAACCTCAAAGTGGCAGGACAGTCAGGATATTCTTCAGAGTTCAGAGGGAGACTAGGATGAGGCTGCAGTCATGTGAGGATGTTAGTGATGAAACTGACAAAAGGAAGCATGCAGTGTACAGGAAACAAGTGACGCTAAGTTTGGACAGTAATGCCCTGCACACAGGATTGGACATTGATCGGACATTCCGACAACAAAATCCATCTGATTTTTTCCAACGGATGTTGGCTCAAACTTGTCTTGCATACACACGGTCGCACAAAGTTGTCGGAATTTCCGAACGTCCAGAACGGGGTAACGTACAACACGTACGACGGGACTATAAAAGGGCAGTTCAATACCAAGCGCACCACCCTTTGGGCTCCTTTTGCTAATCTCATGTTAGTAAAAGTTTGGTGAGAGACGATTCGCGCTTTTCAGACGCGTGGTTTTCAGATAGTTTTTCTGCTGTTCAGATTGTGTTTGTGAGATTTGTATCTGGTCTTCAGTGCTTGCAGTGAGTTCGTATTTGATTACCAATGCTTTCTTGATTTTCAGGTCGCTCTTCACAGGCCTTGCTGTTCTTCAGTGCGTTCTGTTACTTCATTCTGACCGGCCGACCGTTTTGAAGCCATGTTGCATGTACGTACTTGTCGTAGAGTTTGTGCTGTGTGGGGGCTTGGTGTTGGGGTCCTTACTTTGACACAAGCCAAGTCCATGAACAGGGCAAGGAGGAGTTCATGGACGAAGAATTAACTGCTCCAGCGTGACCAATTCTCTCACATGCCTTTGCTCCGTGAGATCCGTGAGAGTAATCTTGATGATTTGAGGAACTTTCTCAGGATGACGGACCCTGTTTTTGACCGTTTGCTGGCTTTGCTGACCCCTTATATCAGCAGGCAGGATACCTGCATGCGGCAAGCCATCACTCCAGGGCAGAGGCTAGTCGGCGCGTTGCGGTACTTGGCGACGGGGAGAAGCCTGCAGGACCTCAAGTTCTTGACAGGCATCTCCCCAGGCTCTGGGGATCGTTATCCCAGAGACCTGTTCTGCCATCATCCAGGTCCTGCAGAAGGACTATATTAAGATAAGATTTCTCCTTTAACAACACATTCTATGTATTTAATGTTTGCTAATGTATTGTATTTCTTTCATTATTCCCTAATTACCATGATTGTAATATGCTGTGAATGTACCCTTTGTCCTCATGCACGCTGGAATTTTTTAAAGTTTGTTTTTTGTCCTTCATGCATATTTGCCTTCACTAACCTCCTCAGCATGCTATCCTGGGCCCATATCCACCTAGTCTAGTCACTTAACAATGTATTTTGTCCGCTCCATTGTAGTGCTTTACCCTAAACACCCCCTAAAATGTGTACAAATGTTATCTGTGTGCTTAAATTCATGCAGAGTGCCAGAGGCTTTTTTTTGGGGTCCCAAAAACATTTGGACCCCCCCTCCCCCCAACCGCTAAGTCAACTGATACCAATTCTCTATCTGCTGACTTTCCCAAACTCATACACATTATACCTACCTCTTTTGTGGTCAGATTTCTGTATGAATTCACCAAAGCATGTAGTGAAAGGGCCTACCTGAATACTTTCAAATGGTACTGTTTAAAGTTTTTTTCTCCTATTATTATCTTGATAGGTAATTGCAAAATGTAAAAATGTGCTTCCATTTGTACAGTGTGTATTTATATATTTGTATTATGACACTTCTTACCTGTCCAGTGGGCTGCCAATAGTGTAAGTAAGGAGGGGCTGGTCAAAGTAACACACATTATTTATGCATTCATCTCTCAATGAAGTGGAGAGGGTTACCTGTCCAAACCCCCCCCCCCTAAAATTTTTGCAATGGGCCATAAGAGGGGGTGAGGAATCTGATAAGTGGACCTTATACTTTTGTCTTTAAATACTCCCTAAAATAAATGTTATAGTAATTTTGGCCAAGAATATTTGTGTCCAATCTGCTTTCAATGTTTATGTGCAAAATACTACATTTTTTTTCTTGTTTCACTCAACAGTTTCCTTCCATGCCACAGGAATGGCAGACTGTGGCCTCCCACTTTGCCCAGCGGTGGGACTTTCCCAACTGTGGAGGGGCAATTGATGGGAAACACGTCCACATCGTCCCACCCCCCAACTCGGGGTCATACTATTACAACTACAAGGGGTTCAATAGTACTGTGATGTTGGTGGTGGTGTCGGCCACTTACGAGTTCCTCTATGTGGACGTGGGGAAGAATGGCCAGATGTCTGATGGTGGAGTCATCGCCCAGGCCGAGTTCTACAGGTGTCTCCAGAATGGCAGCTTGGGCTTGCCACCTCCAGAAGACAATGCGGAAGGACTCCCGTTCGTCTTCGTTGCGAATGAAGCGTTTGCGCTGGGGGACCATCTTATGCAGCCATTCCCTATGAGGACCCTCACCCCGGACCAGAGGGTTTTTAATAACAAGCTGGCCAGAGCCAGAAGAGTGGTGGAGAACGCATTTGGAATAATGGCCAGCCGGTTCCGCCTCTTTCTTACACCGATACACATGGCGGAATATCAACTCAATCACATCATCCTGTCTTGCTGTGTTCTCCACAACTTTTTAAGGAGAAATTCTGTGAACTATGCTGCCTCAGTTGGGCCTAAGGCCGGAATTCAGAATGAACCAACCCTGATGGCGCTTGAAACTGGCCGTCCTGGCTTGCCCCCCCGTTTAAGATACCTTGAATACTTTGCGGGTAGGGGGGCCATCAATATGCCAGACAATGTCTGAGACATTTTTTAAATAAAAATATATTTGAAACTGAACTAATATTTGCTCTGATTTACTGCTTGGCTTTCTTTTAGCAGTCTCCTCGGTTATCTTTTAATGGTATATTTTCTTTGGCCTTTTTCTTCAACAGTGCAAACCAAATTTCTTTGAGACATGAGGTGACAATCTCTTCTTTGGCTAACTATTATTATTATGTTGTGGGTAGGGATGAGCCGAACACTCCCCTGTTCGGTTCGCACCAGAACTTGAGAACAGGCAAAAAATTTGTTCGAACACGCGAACACCGTTAAAGTCTATGGGACACGAACATGAATAATCAAAAGTGCTAATTTTAAAGGCTTATATGCAAGTTATTGTCATAAAAAGTGTTTGGGGACCCTGGTCCTGCCCCAGGGGACATGGATCAATGCAAAAAAAAGTTTTAAAAATGGCCGTTTTTTCCGGAGCAGTGATTTTAATAATGCTTAAAGTGAAACAATAAGTGTAATATCCCTTTAAATTTCATACCTGGGTGGTGTCTATAGTATGCCTGTAAAGGGGCGCATGTTTCCTGTGTTTAGAACAGTCTGACAGCAAAATGACATTTCAAAGGAAAAAAAGTCATTTAAAACTACTCGCGGCTATTAATGAATTGCCGATCCGACAATACACATAAAAGTTCATTGATAAAAAAGGCATGGGAATTCCCCACAGGGGAACCCTGAACCAAAATAAAGAAAAATGACGTGGGGGTCCCTCTAAATTCCATACCAGGCCCTTCAGGTCTGGTATGGATATTAAGGGGAACCCCGGCCAAAATTTTTTAAAAAATGGCATGGGGTCCCCCTCAAAATCTATACCAGACCCTTCAGGTCTGGTATGGATTTTAAGGGGAACCCCACGCCAAAATTAAAAAAAAATAGTGTGGGATCCCCCCAAAAATCCATACCAGACCCTTATCTGAGCATGCAACCTGGCAGGCCGCAGGAAAAGAGGGGGGGATGAGAGAGCACCCCCCTCCTGAACCGTACCAGGCCACATGCCCTCAACATTGGGAGGGTGCTTTGGGGTAGCCCCCCAAAACACCTTGTCCCCATGTTGATGGGGACAAGGGCCTCATCCCCACAACCCTTGCCCGGTGGTTGTGAGGGTCTGCGGGTGGGGGCTTATCGGAATCTGGAAGCCCCTTTTAACAAGGGGACCCCAGATCCCGGCCCTCCCCCCTGTGTGAAATGATAAGGGGGTACAAAACTACCCCTACCAAAGACTGTCAAATATGTTAAAAATGACAAGAGACAGTTTTTGACAATTCCTTTATTTAAATGCTTCTTCTTTCTTCTATCTTCTACCTTCTTTCTTCTATCTTCTATCTTCCTTCGGTTTCTTCCTCCATATTCTTCATCTTCTGGTTCTTCTGGTTCTTCCTCCGGTGTTCTCATCCGGCATCTTCCTCCACGGCGTTGACGTCTTCTTCCCTTCTTCTCCTTGGGCCGCTCCGCATCCATGATGGCATGGAGGGAGCCACGAGTAGTTTTAAATGACTTTTTTTTTACCTTTGAAATGTCATTTTGCTGTCAGACTGTTCTAAACACGGGAAACATGCGCCCCTTTACAGGCATACTATAGACACCCCCCAGGCACGAAATTTAAAGAGATATTACACTTTTATTGTTTAACTTTAAGCATTATTAAAATCACTGCTCCCGAAAAAACGGCCGTTTTTAAAACTTTTTTTTGCATTGATCTTTGTCCCCTGGGGCAGGACCCAGGTCCCCAAACACTTTTTATGACAATACCATGCATATAAGCCTTTAAAATTAGTACTTTTGATTTCTCCCATAGACTTTTAAAGGGTGTTCTGCGGCTTTCGAATTTGCTGCGAACACCCCAAATTGTTTGCTGTTCGGGGAACTGGCGAACAGCCGATTTTCGAGTCGAACATGAGTTCGACTCGAACTTGAAGCTCATCCCTAGTTGTGGGTCTGCTACACACACACCTTGTTTTTGTTGTTAATGTATGTAATGCATTACTGACAAAAATATTCATCATTTTCAGCATCTTGACCAAAATTTGGGGAGTCCTGAAAATGGCGTGATTGTGTAAAATTATAAAGCACTGTGGGTGTTATTTACTAAAGGCAAATCCACTTTGCACTACAAGTGCACTTGAGACTGCACTGAAACTGCACTTGTAGTGCAAAGTGGATTTGCCTTTAGTAAATAACACCCATTGCCACCGAAAAAAACTTTACTCCAAAAACTGCTTTTGAGCATTGAAAGAAGAAGCCACACATTGTTGATTAACAAAATTTTTACTTAAAGCACAATCACATGTGCATTTATAAAAGGCTTTTTGAACAAACCAACATGTTTGTTGTATAACATTTTTTTAGGTCACATTATAAGTAGAAATTGCCTTTTATAGGTAAAACAGGCATGTTTAAAACCATAAAAAAATACACAACTCTGGAACTTACAAAGTTCAACTTTGATAAAGTGAGGGCAATATCAGACATGAGTATGTACAAACTGTGTTTGATATTGCCTTCATCAGATGAGGTGAAGTCACCTATGTAAAAGCCAAATTTTGAAGATGCACACAAATTGAGATTAAAAATGGAGATTTCCCTCCTGATCCCATGCCTAATGTCTACATGTGCTAGGTCCCATCATGGAGGATTAATGGACGTGTTTTGGGGGTGCAACTCCTTCCTCTCACCTACTTTATTATCGAGGAAAGGGTTGCACCCACAAAACACGTACATTGATCTTCCGTGATGGCAGATAGCACATGTCGACACACTGTGTGCATCTTCAAAATTTGGCTTTTAAAATATGTAAAAAATTAGTCATAAATAAAAAAAAAACAAGCAAAAAGTCAGGGATTTCTGGGTGTTTTAGATTCTCCCTAAAACATCAATGATGTTCTTCATTTTGTTTTGAACATCATTGATGTTTTGCTTTAGGTTTTCTAAATCCCTATTGCATCCCATTATCTCCCCGATGAGGATCTGGGCACTTTCACTGGTGAAATGACCTTCTTCAACAACATCCCCATCACCTAAATGAAAAAAAAAAACACCATGTATTATAAATATGCAGGCATCCATCTATTACCTGAAGCTGTGGTTGCAGACACTCACCTGTTGTGGTGACAATTTTGCCAATTTCAACAACATCTCCCTCCTCCTCCTCTGGTTGGGTTTGAGGGATTTCCCCTTCTTCCTGAGGTGGGGGGGTCCCTGGTCTCCTCTGATGAGTGATGACTTCCAAGTCTTTTCTCCCTATGTGAAAAAAATAGATATACTTAGTACACAGATATCTGAGGGCAGAAATTGGAATATGAAACATTGCGTTTCTGTCTGTCTGTTTTGGCAGAGTTCCAAGCTGAAGAATTTGTTTCCCTTTGTAAAGCTGGAATACTTACCTGTTTTGTGCAAGCTTTACAGATGGAGACATCCCTATAGTATCCACTGGAGCACCTGTGTGGGACACTCTAATAAAAAGTTTGTTCTGGTGTCTCACACCAGTGCTCCTAAGTCCAGATGTGTAAACAGCTGCTGAGTGTCCTCTCCTTACACAGAATCAAGTTTGCTTTTCATTCTAGTTACAAACCCATCTAGACAACAAACTTTTTTCAATAGAAGTAGGCCAGAAAGAATGTATTGAACTGCATCTGGCCAAAACATTGTATTTTAGTGGCCGAACTAACAATGTTTCCTACGAATGATTAATGTGCCTATGAACATAAAAGTTGCCATTTTAAACTGTACAACAGTAAAGAAAAGCACATGGAGCAGCACGAACGTAATAAAAAGAAAGAATAGGAACACAGGACAACTACTTACTTTTTTGAAGCACTCTCCTGATCCTTCTATACTGATCGTGCTCCCTTAATTTGAGGTCCGACCACCGTTTCCTCAGTTGATCCTTGGATCGTCGTACCCCAAAATTCTTCTGCAGACTCTTCACAACTTTAGCCATGATCTTTGGGTTGGGGTAAGGTCCATACTTCCCATCATAGTCGGTCCTTTTCAAGATGTCCACCATCTCTACAATTGCCATATTTGAGGCCTTAAATCTCCTGCGGGATCATGACGTTTCTGGCTCTGGGCTTTCCTCCTCCTCATTGCTGCTATTATCATGCACCTGCTGTGTCTCCGCCATGTGCTCTCCCCCACTGCACCGAAAGAGAAGGGGTGGGGAATAGACTAGAAAGAACGTCAGGGGCGGGTGGAGTTTCAGGCATGCGCAGTGTATATAAAGTTTAACACGCGTGCGTCGTATGTACGATCTGTGAGCGGAGGAAGGAGTATTGGAAGCGCCAATCATGATAACAAAGGTACAATTTTAACTTGGGCCTATACTGCTTATAGATTGAGGCCTATATTGGGACAAGATTTTAGTAGAGTTTAGCCTGACATTAGGGTTTGTCTTGTGTTGTGTTTTGCAGAGAAAATGGATGGCTTCAATGATCACAACTTCCTCCCCCTGTTCATAGACAAATACAGGGAGCTGCCCTGTCTGTGGCAGGTCAAACACCCGCATTATAATCATAACCAAAAGAGGCAGGCAGCGCTGGAGAAGCTGCTGGAGTTTGTGAAGCCGGTGGTCCCCACGGCAACCATCCCCTATTTAAAAGCCAAAATTGGTGAGCTGATGGAGCACTTATCTTACGGAGCGCAAGAAGGTCCAGGATTCCCAGAGATCAGGAGCTGCAGCAGATGGCATTTATGTGCCGAGGCTGTGGCACTATGAGAAACTTTGTTTTCTGTCAGACCAGACTGAAGTCAGGGAATCCCTCTCAACCCTACCTTCCACTCTTCCTTCCACCCTATCTTCCACCCCAGCTGAGGCTTCCGACGTCCAACCTGGGACTTCCAGCCAGGAAGAAGTGGAGGAGCCCAGCTTGAGCCAGGTATAGCATTGTTCTACAGATTTCTTGTCAAAAAATAAATGAAGTTTACTAGATGGTATTATTGATCACTAATTGCAGATTTAATAAAGGTGTTTACATATCAATAGACAGTAGTGGCCAAAAATGATTGTGACAAGAATGAAAAATGCTGGGCTCAGAATGATAGTCTTTTCTATTTATTAACCTTCAATTTGCAACAGTCATGAGCTGAAAATTGTGTGTAATTGATGAACCAAAAACTAAAACTATGTCCCTTTTTCATACACAGGAACACCTCAGCCAGGAGGGGGCTGTGGATTGTGGCACACAGGAAGAGGCTGTGGAATGTGGCAGCCAGGAGGAGGCAGGGGTTAGTGTCAGCCAGGAGGTGGCCGGGCCCAGTAGGAGCCTCACAGAATCACAGGTGCCTCCCCTCCGCCTTCAAACCAAAAGACCCAGGAAGGGGAGGAGCGTGGAGGAGTCATCGGTCAGGCTGATTCAAGAGGCTTCTGTGGCCCTCAGAGCCACCCCCACTCGTGAAGAGGCCTTTGCCTTCATAGCTGCCACAAAACTGCAGGACGTGGAGGAGGGGCAACGCATCATGTGTGAGGAAATTATTTTTAAAACATTAAATAAGGGGTTGAGGGGCCAAATTACACCCAATACCCACCTGTGTGAGTTGCGTCATCCTCCTCCTCCTCCTGCCACACCTCCAGCACCACAGCCACAGCCTGGAAGGAAGAGTGGAAGGAAGACAAGAAAGTGATGACCTGGGTTTAGTCTGGACTGACAAAAGATGCAGGCTCTTGTATGACCACAGCCTGGGGACATGTATGTCATCTGCTGTTGTTCCTGATCTCTTGGATTTGTGGACCAGATTGTACTCCCTTATATAAGAACTCCTCAGGCCACCAATTTTGCCAGAAAATAGTTGATGTGTGCCCTGGGGGCTAAAGGCTTTTCCAATTTCAACAGTTTCTCCAGCGTTGCCTTTCTCTTTATTTGGTTATGACCCCTAATAAAGGTTTTTTTTTTTTAAACTAATACTCGCCTATGTGTGTTATGTGTTCCTTCAAAAAGGACAGTTTGTTTGTGAGTAGACATTTCCAAAATACAATGTGAAATTAACAAGGGACACCAACACCAAGCAACCTCCTTGAGATTAAAAAAGACAAGGTGTTGTGGTAACTTGACATACAAAACACACCCAAAACAATTATGGAGATCACCAAAAAAAAAAAAAACAGGAGATCTGAATTAAGATATCAAACAACAAATAATACAAAATATAAAAACATAAAACCAAAAAAATGTTTCCATAGATCTGACAAATAAAAATATTATATTCATGAAATCACGAGAAATAATCAAAAAATATGTTTGTGAGAAGTCTGTGTGAGTATGAGCAGCAAAACAACTTCATTCTTCTAGCATTATAAAGAAGAAGAGAGTGTGCTGCATTAAACAATTTAAAACATTGCAGGGTGACGAAAGTGCTATATCCATTACGAATGTTAATTTTACCAGACCGATCAGTTTCGTCTCATAATTTATTCTGAGCATGCGTGGCACTTTGTGCATCGGAATTGTCTACACATGGTCAGAATTTACGCGAACGGATTTTGTCAGAAAATTTTATAGCCAGCTCTCAAACTTTGTGTGTCGGAAATTCCGATGGAATAAGTCCGATGGAGCCCACACACGGTCGGAATTTCCGACAACAAGCTCCAATCGCACATTTTCCGTCGGAAAAATCTGACCGTGTGTACAGGGCATAAGAGGGTGCCCATACATAGAGTGCAGAGAGGGACCAGTGTCACCCCAATAATAGAGCCCCCACTTATCACTAAATTAAGTAAAGAGAAAAGGGGTGGTCTAGTGGAAATAGCACTTTTTAACTTTAATGATATCCGACCCTTAAAGCTCAGATGTCTGACTCATGTTAAAAAAAGGTACCAAGATTACTAAACTCCCTACTGGCAAGGTGGCTAGTGTAGGTCCAAGGGAAATAGAAAGATATCGCTTTTGAAAGCGCACTCGTAAAAAGGCATGGGAGTGTCTTTGTAGAGCCTGAGTAGATGTAGCAGGGGGGACATTGAGAAAGTAACCTGATGGGACCAGATTTGGCCCATATGGTTGATAGAGTGCATGGTCATGCCAAGGTGAGGAGGTTGTACTGGTGTGTTCCGCTCTCTGGGTCGAAACGGGGGGGTATGTGGTAGTGTGGTACCCCACCAGTGTATGGGTCCAGGATTCTCAACCAGGCAGGTTGAGGGGCTCCAGTGTATTTGCTTGTTTGGGAGAAAACTGGCTTTTCAGTTTCCTCATTATTTAGTAAAGTCTGCTTTGGGACCTGAAGCCCAGGGATTTCTTAGAGATTTGGGTGGGATGAAATCCCCAGTCCTGGGTCTGGATTTTGAGACCAATCATGGCTGATCACAGTGTAAACAGGAAGAGCTGTTGATCGGCTTTTCCTCACTCACATCTGTCAGACGCAAGTAGAGGAGAGCCAATCGGCTGCTCCTCTGACAGGGGGGTCTGTGCTGATTGATTATCAGCACAGCCCCCCCAAGGATGCCCACACTGGACCACCAGGGACACCACCAGGACCACCAGGGATGTAACCACCAGGTATGCCACCCTAGACCACCAGGGATGCCAATCAGTGCCCACAATGAATGCCAATCAGTGCCCACAATGGGCATCACTGATTGGCAGGCATTATTGTTTGGCACTGATTGGTATCCATCAGTACAATCTATTAGTGTACATCAGTGCCACCTATTAGTGCCCATCCATGCCCATCCGTGCCACCTATCAGTGCCCATCTGTGCCGCCTATCAGTGCCCATCCGTGCCACCTATCAGTGCCCATCTGTGCCACCTATCAGTGCCCATCCATGCCGCCTTTCAGTGCCCATCAGTGCCACCTATGTGTACCCATCAGTGCTGAATATCAGTGTCACCTATCAGTGACCATCAGTGCCGCCTATCAGTGCCCCATCAGTGCCGCATATTAGTGCCCATCATCAGTGCCCATCAGTGCCACCTCATCAGTGCCACCTCATCAGTGCCCATCAGTTCCATCTTATTGGTGCCCGTCAGTGCAGCCCCATCAGTAAAGTAGAAAACTTACTTATTTACAAAGTTTTGTAACAGAAATAAAAAAAAAATTATTTTTCAACATTTTCGGTCTTTTTTTATTTGTTTAGCAGAAAATCAAAACCGCAGAGGTGATCAAATACCACTAAAAGAAATCACCATTTGTGGGAACAAAATGATAAAAAATTAGTTTGGGTACAGTGTTGTATGACCGCGCAATTGTCATTCAAAGTGCGACAGAAAGCTGAAAATTGGTCTGGGCAGGAAGGTATATAAGTGCCCTGTATTGAAGTGGTTAAACAGTTTTTTGTAGTTCTCATTGCCTAAATCCCCATTTATGTTTGAAGAAACATAATAAATTTAAAGTTTATATTATTCAGATTACAACAGAATTATTATACATAATATGTCCACAGTTTATTTTAGACCTTATCGGCTAAGCCACATTCCTATTTAGCTTCGGAATGCTAAATAAATGCTAAATTTATATTTTATGGATTACAATAGAATAATATGCAACAAACACCATATTTAGTTTTCCTACAATTTCTTGTAGGTCTCATTGCCTAAACTACATTCCCATTTGGCTTTGAAAAAAATATATATATATTTTTTTCCTTTTTCATTTTGGATAGAGCAAAGTAGGGTTATAACCTTTGTCAGTTTTTTTTTTTTTTTTTGCCATCTGTGTCCCATTGCAGAGCTTTCCCTTCACTTCCTGTCCCAAAGCCAAACAGGAAATGAGAGGTAATTCCTGCAAATTAAGGACATTCCTTGAGGAACCCCATGGCACCTTTGGAAGATTTCCCTTCTTTTACTTTTCTTGGAACAACCCAAAATGTGTGATTTTCTTTTACTTTCATTTCAATGATAATGGTAAACAGGACAAACAGAGAGGACAAATCTCTTTGACAGGGGCACAGACAGCAATAAAAACTGACAAGCGTTGTAATTCCTCTGAACTCTATTCAAACCTGAAAAAAAGTTTTGCCTTTAGTTACACATTACATTTATATATTTTCTGATTAAAATAGAATAAATATGCTACATGACCTATACATTATGTTTACAATTTCTTGTAGTCTCTGCATAAACCACACCCCCATTTGATTTTGGCTATGGTATAACATTGCTTTTGGGGACAGATTCATAGAAAAATAAATGTAGTCACTGACATCAGCCACAGAGGTTTGCTGATACAGGACTGGTTCATTTTTAAAAAGGCGTGCCAGTCAACTGTGCCTGGAGACAGGTGGATTTTTTATTTGTTTTTTATTTATTTATTTGCTGTCACTAAACCCCCTACTCTGAAAGCACACTGACCACAAGGAAGTCCATCAGCTTGACAGCATACTGAGCAAGCTTCAATCAGTGATCCATCTTCAACACCCAAAGATCATATGGTTTAGACACTGACTGTGATTGCTACCTGCAACCATCCTGGCTGAAGCATAAAAAGGAGGAATTTAAAGCCTTATGCCCTGTACACACGTTAGAAGTTTCACACAACAAAATCCATGTTTTTTTTCCCAACGGATGTTGGCTCAAACTTGTCTTGCATACACGGACACACAAAGTTGATCGGAAATTCCGAATGTCAAGAACGCAGTGACGTACAACACGTACGACGAGCCGAGAAAAATTAAGTTCAATAGCCAGTGCGGAGCTTCTGCTTGATTCCGAGCATGTGTGGAACTTTGTGCTTCGGAATTGTTTACACTCGATCGGAATTTACGACAATGGATTTTGTTGTCGAAAAATTTGAGAACCAGCTCTCAAATTTTGTGTGATGGAAATTTTGATGGAAAATGTCCGATGGAGCCTACACATGGTCGGAATATCCGACAACAAGCTCCCATAGTTACATAGTTACATAGTTAGTAAGGTTGAATAAAGACACCAGTCCA
This sequence comes from Aquarana catesbeiana, assembly GCF_042186555.1. Lineage (NCBI taxonomy): Eukaryota > Metazoa > Chordata > Amphibia > Anura > Ranidae > Aquarana > Aquarana catesbeiana. The sequence goes on from NC_133327.1 coordinate 585,566,882, forward strand.
TCGAGTTCAACCTGAGTGAGTGTGGGTGCATGTCTACAATTATCCCTATTTTTTTATTTATTTAAGGTACCCATATAGCGCTGTGTCATTTTTTTTTTTTTTTTTTTTTTACGCAGCGCTCCACACATATATCGCACACTCACATCGATCCCTACCCTCAAGGAGCCCACAATCCAAGGTCCCTAACATTCATATACTAGGGCCAATTTTTTTGGACAGAAGCCAATTAACCTACCAGCATGTCTTTGGAGTGTGGGAGGAAAACGGAGTACCCGGAGGAAACCCACGCAGGCACAGGGAGAACATGCAAACTCCAGACAGGTAGTGTCGTGGTTGGGATTTGAACCAGCGACCCTTGTTACTGCTAGGCGAGAGTGCTATTCACTACACCACTGTGCTGCCCTTTTTTTAAATTTATCATACCCGAGATGTCTACTAGACTCTACTTTGCACAGATTTAAGTGAGACGCTCCCATAGTTACATAGTTACATAGTAAGGTTGAATAAAGACACCAGTCCATCGAGTTCAACCTGAGTGAGTGTGGGTGCATGTCTACAATTATCCCTATTTTTTTATTTATTTAAGGTACCCATATAGCGCTGTCATTTTTTTTTTTTTTTTTTTTTACGCAGGGCTCCACACATATATCGCACACTCACATCGATCCCTACCCTCAAGGAGCCCACAATCCAAGGTCCCTAACATTCATATACTAGGGCCAATTTTTTTGGACAGAAGCCAATTAGAACATAGAACATAGAACATTTTCTGTTGGAAAATCCTATCGTATGTACGGGGCATTAGGTTCCTTTCAGATGATTGGTGGATCCGAGCGGGCCACCCATTGACTTCTATGGGCAGGTGGATGTCAGCGGAGAGGTGTCTGCTGATACCCGCCTGCCATCTGATGCGACAAGATCCACTCAAAACATACCTTTGCCATCCGTCCAGCGAATCGGATCGGATGGGATCAGATGAAAACGGACAGGCAGATCACCCCATAGAAAACAGCAGGGCCCTGACAGGTCAGTCCCTGCACAGTGAGAAGAGACGGACCTGTCACCTGCCTGCTCAGCGGGGATTAGCGGAGCAATCCTCCGCTGAGCTAGCAGAGTCCATACAACGGTTCCGCTCCATGTGAACTCAGCCTAATTCAGGAAGATACTGCCACAGCTGATCCTCCTTTTACCCACTTGATGATCCAAACAATGTTGGCCAGGAAATGGGATCCATCACTCTCTGATAAGGCAGTTGTTTCACAAAATCTCTGCTCTTCCAGATGGTTCATTTTTTGCTCTTTCTGTAATGGCAGGATGAGTTCTTGCATTTTCCCCTTGTATTCAAAAGGATAGCCAGACAGTAATGGTCTCTCTTCTTGATGTCCAAATCCTGGGACCCTTGCCACAAATTCCAGGCAGCAGAGGAACCCAGGTCCTTGGTATCACTGAGAATAATGCTCCGTACACATGGTCGGATTTTCCGACAGAAAAAGGGGGGTGATAGGACCATGTTGTCGGAAATTCCGACCATGTGTAGGCTCCCTCACACATTTTCCATCGGATTTTCCGACACACAAAGTTTGAGAGCAGGATATAAAATTTTCCGACAACAAAATCCGTTGTCGGAAATTCCGATCGTGTGTACACAAATCCAACGGACAAAGTGCCACGCATGCTCAGAATAAATTAAGAGATGAAAGCTATTGGCCACTGCCCCGTTTATAGTCCCGACGTACGTGTTTTACATCACCGCGTTTAGAACGATCGGATTTTCCGACAACTTTGTGTGACCGTGTGTATGAAAGAAAAGTTTGAGCCAACATCCGTCGGAAAAAATCCTAGGATTTTGTTGTCAGAATGTCCGAACAAAGTCCGACTGTGTGTACAGGGCATAACAGTGTCCTCAGCAATCTCACACCACCCACCTACAACTCCCAGGGATTTGAAGAGGTGAAATGTACCTCCGGAAGCCTGCCTCATATCCTCCTCCTCAACACTGGAACCCAAACTCTTCTCATCCTCCTGCTGCTGTGCCACACCAGTGCCTGATCTATTACACCAAGCATTGTGTTTTCTAGCAGGAACACTAGTGGGAACATGTAGCTGGCCCCCAACTTCTTGCATTTCCCCATTCTGTACTCCTCTTTGATTGGAATAAGACAGCATATGCATCCTGAATAAGTAGCCACTGTTGTAGTAGATAGAACCCATATCCCCGGAGCTCATAACTTGTCCCGTACTTGCACAAGTACTGATTGACAGCTGGAGGAGCTGCAGCATGGACAGCATTAAGTTATAGCACTTGGGCATATTGCATATCAGGTGGTTGGAAGGCTGCTTGTGTTGCCACTATATTTTAAAATAATAAGAATTTTTTTTTTTTTTTAAAAACTACTGAACTGAACACACAGACACAGACAGGAATCAGATAATCTAATTATTTAGTAAATATGAAAATAATACAGTATATATTTTTTAATTCAGAGCTATATTTAACCACTTCAATACAGGGCAGTTATACATCTTTCCTGCCCGGACCAATTTTCAGCTTTCAATGCTCTCACACTTTGAATGCCAATTACTCAGTCATACAAAACTGTACCCAAACAAAATTTTTTTAATTTTTATAATTTTTTTCACACAAATAGAGCTTTCTGTTGGTGGTATTTAATCATCACTGTATTTTTTATTTTTTGCGACATAAGTAAAAAAAGAGCAAAATTAAAAAAAAAAAACACGTTTGCTTTAGTTTCTATGATAAAATTTTGCAAATAAGTAATTTTTGTTCATAAATTTGGGCCACAATTTATACTGCTACATATTTTTGGTAAAAATAACCCAAATTATTTGGTCTGTGTGAAAGTTATAGAGTCTACAAGTCAGTGGCGGCCCGTCCATAGGGGGCGCACGGGCACAACCCGAAAACACCCCCCCCCCTCCGGAGAGTCACAAAAAAAATGTTTTTTTAAACTGGCCCTTAAAAAAAAAAAATTGAAAAAAAGGTCCATAAGTGCACTGTGTTCGGCGCCGTACACAGTGCACTATAGGAAGCGCCACATCTATGCAATCATGAGATTGCAGACGCGAAGCTTCATTTGCGGGCTTTTGACCTGCCTTGTGGCGCGATCCATCGCGCCGAGTAGCTTCCGCATTACTATGCATATTGTATGCATTACTATGGCCGGTGCTCTGAGTGAAATTCGAGTTATGATGTCACTTACGCTTTTATCTCCCAGTGCGCCCGAGCAGAGGAAGCATGGGGAGCGGACTCTACTGCCGTGTGACTACACAGTCACACCGAGAGAAGACATCCTACCCAGCCAGCCAGTGTATGGAAGGAAGGAGGCAGAGGAGGTTTCAGGACAGCTGTCATTAGCCATGGACACCAGCCTGCTCAGGATGGAGCCTCAGAGATATGTAAGTCCTTATCATCAACTGTCTATCTCCCCCTCCCACACAGTGTCTGTCTGTCTATCTAATATGAAGTGGCTGCACATACAGGGGGTTCTTCCAAAGAAGTGGGGTTCTGAAAAAAAGTGACACTTCTGCTCTTGCAGCATTCATCTGAACATTTTCTTCTCTCTTCACAGGTAATCTGCGTTTATATTCCCATGTCCTGCAAACTGAAAATTGACTGACCGCTTATATACATTTTTGGTAATCTGCGTTTATATTCCCATGTCCTGCAAACTGAAAATTGACTGACCACTTATATACATTTTTGGTAATCTGCGTTTATATTCCCATGTCCTGCAAACTGAAAATTAACTGACCGCTTATATACATTTTTGGTAATCTGCGTTTATATTCCCATGTCCTGCAAACTGAAAATTGACTGACCGCTTATATACATTTTTGGTAATCTGCGTTTATATTCCCATGTCCTGCAAACTGAAAATTGACTGACCGCTTATATACATTTTTGGTAATCTGCGTTTATATTCCCATGTCCTGCAAACTGAAAATTGACTGACCGCCTATATACATTTTTGGTAATCTGCGTTTATATTCCCATGTCCTGCAAACTGAAAATTGACTGACCGCTTATATACATTTTTGGTAAATCTGTTTGTCACCGCTGTCTCAACTCCATCTGTAGCCATGCTCACATTATTTCAATGTTTATTTAGCCATTAAGTCTTACCTAAATTATGGGTTTCCTTATCTTTACAATTTTGGCCTTTTAGTCCCCTTGCAGTTTGATTGTGGTGTGAAAGTTATGCCCTGCTTGCTGTGTTCCTAATATGCCCTCCTAATTGATTAATTGCCAGATTCCATCCACACCCAACACAGTATATAACAAGGCCTTCTTTACGGGGGAGCACATACAGGGGGTTCTTCCAAAGAAGTGGGGTTCTGAAAAAAAGTGACACTTCTGCTCTTGCAGCATTCATCTGAACATTTTCTTCTCTCTTCACAGGTAATCTGCGTTTATATTCCCATGTCCTGCAAACTGAAAATTGACTGACCGCTTATATACATTTTTGGTAATCTGCGTTTATATTCCCATGTCCTGCAAACTGAAAATTGACTGACCGCTTATATACATTTTTGGTAATCTGCGTTTATATTCCCATGTCCTGCAAACTGAAAATTGACTGACCGCTTATATACATTTTTGGTAATCTGCGTTTATATTCCCATGTCCTGCAAACTGAAAATTGACTGACCGCTTATATACATTTTTGGTAATCTGCGTTTATATTCCCATGTCCTGCAAACTGAAAATTGACTGACCGCTTATATACATTTTTGGTAATCTGCGTTTATATTCCCATGTCCTGCAAACTGAAAATTGACTGACCGCTTATATACATTTTTGGTAAATCTGTTTGTCACCGCTGTCTCAACTCCATCTGTAGCCATGCTCACATTATTTCAATGTTTATTTAGCCATTAAGTCTTACCTAAATTATGGGTTTCCTTATCTTTACAATTTTGGCCTTTTAGTCCCCTTGCAGTTTGATTGTGGTGTGAAAGTTATGCCCTGCTTGCTGTGTTCCTAACATGCCCTCCTAATTGATTAATTGCCAGATTCCATCCACACCCAACACAGTATATAACAAGGCCTTCTTTACGGAGGAGCACATACAGGGGGCTGCACATACAGGGGGTTCTTCCAAAGAAGTGGGGTTCTGAAAAAAAGTGACACTTCTGCTCTTGCAGCATTCATCTGAACATTTTCTTCTCTCTTCACAGGTAATCTGCGTTTATATTCCCATGTCCTGCAAACTGAAAATTGACTGACTACTTACATACATTTTTGGTAATCTGCGTTTATATTCCCATGTCCTGCAAACTGAAAATTGACTGACCGCTTATATACATTTTTGGTAATCTGCGTTTATATTCCCATGTCCTGCAAACTGAAAATTGACTGACCGCTTATATACATTTTTGGTAAATCTGTTTGTCACCGCTGTCTCAACTCCATCTGTAGCCATGCTCACATTATTTCAATGTTTATTTAGCCATTAAGTCTTACCTAAATTATGGGTTTCCTTATCTTTACAATTTTGGCCTTTTAGTCCCCTTGCAGTTTGATTGTGGTGTGAAAGTTATGCCCTGCTTGCTGTGTTCCTAATATGCCCTCCTAATTGATTAATTGCCAGATTCCATCCACACCCAACACAGTATATAACAAGGCCTTCTTTACGGGGGAGCACATACAGGGGGCTGCACATACAGGGGGTTCTTCCAAAGAAGTGGGGTTCTGAAAAAAAGTGACTCTTCTGCTCTTGCACTTCAGCGATTTGCACAAAGCTAACCATTGCAGATTGCAGGTGATCTCATTTTCATATTATCTAACCTTCTCTGAAACATGCTCTCTTTACCTCTCCTCCTCTTCACAATTGCAGCCTCTCTACTCAAGCTCTCTTCTCTACATCCCTCTGCTCCACCACACAATCTGTACATATCACCCTCACTTCTCCCCTCCCCCTACTACTGCACTCATCACCTCTTTCTAACTCTAAGCCCACTTGCTAACATACCCCCCCAGGATACTAAAGCATGTCCCCTCATACAAATCATATTCTCATATTACCTCCCTCACTCTTCTGCTTCTCCTAATCGCTGGAGATATTTCCCCAAACCCTGGGCCTCCCTTATTTAACTGTGCCCAACACACCCATCACCATCACCCTACACCCTCTGGCAGTAGTCGCAATCTACACAATTTAGTCTCCATTCCTCTTCTTCCCAACGCCAGCCTCCCTCTCTCCTGTGCCCTCTGGAAAGCCCGCTCTGTCTGCAACAAACTCACTGCTGTTCATGACCACTTTGTCACTAATTCCTTTAATCTACTTGCTCTCACCGAAACCTGGCTCCAGGAATATGACACCCCTTCTCCTGCTTCCCTCTCCCAGGGTGGCCTTCACTGGACTCACTCCCCTAGGCCTAATGGACGCAAGGGAGGTGGAGTGGGATTCCTCCTATCCCCCCAGAGCACCTTCCAGGTTATTCACCCTCCTCCCTCTTTTTCCCTCTCATCATTTGAAGCCCACTGTATACGTCTATTCTCTCCAACTTCCCTAAGAATTGCTGTGATCTACCGGCCCCCTGGACCATTATCGACTTTCCTTGATGAGTTTTCTGCCTGGCTACCCTACTTTCTCTCTTCAGATATTCCCACAATCCTTCTCGGTGATTTCAACATCCCTGCTAATACAAACACTCCTGCTACTTCTAAACTTCTTAGTCTAACCTCTTCATTTGACCTGAAGCAATGGGTACAGGCTTCTACTCACTCTGATGGCAACACCCTTGACCTTGTATTCTCCTACCTATGCACTCCATACAACTTCTCAAACAATCCTTTTCCTCTCTCGGACCACCACCTTATTAGTTTCTCTCTCCCCCTGTCTTCCACCACCTTTCCCTCCAATCGCCTAACCATCACCCGTAGAAACTTTCGCAACTTCAACTCCTGTCTCCTCTATTCTGCTATTGACCACCTCTATGACAAAATCTCTCCCCTGTCCTGCCCCAACCAAGCCATGTCCATCTACAATAAATCTCTGTCCTCCACCCTGGATAAGCTCGCTCCCCTCACTACACGCAGAATCAGGCCTCGACCCCTACAACCCTGGCAAACAGATGACACTAAAATTCTCAAAAAACGTAGTCGCGCTCTTGAGCGTCTGTGGCATAAGACTAAGTCTCTCAAAGACTTCAACCAATACAAATCTGCCCTCCAAATATACTATTCTTTCCTCCACACTGCCAAGCAAACCTATTTTACAACTCTTATTAACACTTTCTCATCCAATCCCCATAAACTCTTCTCTACCTTCAACTCTCTACTTTGTCCTCCACCGCCTCCACCCACTGACTTACTCACTGCCCAGGAAATCGCTAATCACTTCAAAAACAAGATCGATACAATCCGTGATGAAATCTCTATTCTACAGGTATCTCCCCCAGCTAAGACCCCATGTCAACAGATACAACTGACACTCCCCCTATTCAAATCTACTACTACAGATGAAGTTGCTAAACTCCTTTCTATCGCCCACCTAACCACCTGTACCCTGGACCCTATTCCCTCTCAAATGCTACGGTCACCCTCTGACCCCATCCTACACTCTCTAACCCACATCTTCAATCTCTCCCTCACCTCTGGCATCTTCCCCGATGCTCTAAAACATGCACTGGTCACCCCCATACTCAAAAAGCCGTCCTTGGACCCTACCAATCTTAACAACCTACGCCCAATCTCCTTGCTCCCCTTTTCCTCTAAACTCCTTGAACGCCTGGTTTACAACCAACTGAGTGACCACCTCATTAAAAACAACCTTCTTGATCCCCTTCAATCTGGATTTAGCCCTCAACACTCCACAGAAACTGCTCTTTTAAAACTCACAAATGACCTACTAACTGCAAAAACCAATGGACACTATTCTGTACTCCTACTTCTGGATCTTTCAGCTGCCTTTGACACGGTTGACCACCCCCTCCTCCTCAAAAAACTTTACTCCCTCGGTCTCCGTGACTGTGCTCTTCAGTGGCTCTCATCCTACCTATCCCAACGCACCTTCAGTGTCACTTACAATTCTACTTCCTCCACTCCTCTTCCCTTCTCTGTCGGGGTCCCCCAAGGTTCTGTTCTTGGACCTCTTTTATTTTCAATCTACACCTCTTCCCTGGGTCAGCTGATAGCCTCTCACGGCTTTCAATATCATTTCTATGCTGATGACACACAAATCTATCTCTCCACCCCTCAACTCACTCCATCAGTCTCCTCATGCATCACTAACTTACTAACCGACATATCTGTATGGATGTCACACCACTTCCTCAAACTCAACTTGTCCAAAACCGAGCTTATAATATTTCCTCCCCCACGTTCCTCTTCCCCCGACTTCTCTGTCAAGAGCAATGGCAAAACCATCCACCCGTCCCCACATGTCAGGGTACTAGGTGTTATCCTGGATTCTGAACTCTCCTTTCAGCCCCACATCCAATCACTTTCCAAAGCTTGCCGCCTCAACCTCCGCAACATCTCTAAACTACGTCCCTTTCTAACCAATGAAACCACAAAGCTCCTGATTCACTCCCTGGTTATCTCTCGCCTTGACTACTGCAACTCACTCCTCATTGGCTTACCTTTAAACAGACTATCCCCCCTTCAGTCCATCATGAATGCTGCTGCCAGACTCATCCACCTTACAAACCGCTCAGTGTCTGCTACCCCTCTCTGCCAATCCCTCCATTGGCTACCACTCGCCCAACGAATTAAATTCAAAATACTAACAATAAGTTACAAAGCCATCCACAACTCTGCCCCCAGCT